>NC_087210.1:2695817-2698317 GCF_015104395.2 Macrobrachium nipponense | reverse complement strand
CACAAGTAAGCCAATTTAGGTCACCCCCGCTGATAATCTTCCTTTAATCTTCTTAAGCGTTGGTTGAATGAACACTGCGTCGACGATGTCCGATGTCCAATTCCCTTTGAGATGTTCATTACCTGCTTCTCTTTATTAAGGCCGATTCCATCATTTGACTCTTGTACCGGCAGTTGCTGCTATAAATTACACGTGACATATTCCAGTTTATTCTATGGTTATGTCATTTATATGGTTGAAAATAGCTGAGTTCTGTTGTCCATACCTAACTGACCGTTTGTGTTGTATTAATCTCTGGGGAAGTGATTTACCTGTAAATCCGATGTAAGATTGGTCACAGTCCTGGCATGGGATCTCATATACCCCAGAGTCTTTGGGCGATGTCTTTTGTTGGACGTTAATCAGGGATTTGGCTAAGGTATTTGGGTAGGTAAATGCAAAAGGGTTGGATTTCCCAAGGGTATGAGTTTTACTCTCTTAATCGTCTCCAGGTGGGGAATTTTTATTTTATTGTTGGGTGTGTCTCGGTCTTGTCTTTAGGGGGTCGGTAGAAAATTACGTTTGCTTTTTGAATTGCTTTCTCAATTATATGGTCAGGATACTTTGAAGATGAAAGTTGCTTGCGAATTAGTTCAAATTCTTTTTCCAGGAAATCTGGGGAACAAATTCGTAAGGCTCTTAAGAATAGGTTGCTAGCTACACCTATCGTGATAGTATTGTCATGATAGCTAAAGTAGTGAATATATGAAAGTGAGAACGTTGGTTTTCTGTATATGGTAAATTTGTATTCTGTCGTGTCTCTGATTATTAAAACATCAAGAAAAGGAATTTTGTTGTCTGTTTCCCATTCAACTTTAAATTTGATGCTGGGCACTAATGGCACTTGACAAAATAATAAAGTTAGTTGAATTATGTGCATCTAATAACGTATTTTCATTCGGGGAATCATTCTACAAGCAAAAAATTCGGGTGTAGTATGGGTAGTCCTTTAAGTCCTATTTTTGCCAATCTGTACATGGAATACTTTGAAACTACAGTAATAAATGCAATAAAACCCAAAAACATGCTGTGGATGAGATACGTGGATGACATACTAACATTTTGGGATAATAAGTGGGGTAATTTTAATGAATTCCTCTCAAAATTAAACGCATTAGTGCCCAGCATCAAATTTAAAGTTGAATGGGAAACAGACAACAAAATTCCTTTTCTTGATGTTTTAATAATCAGAGACACGACAGAATACAAATTTACCATATACAGAAAACCAACGTTCTCACTTTCATATATTCACTACTTTAGCTATCATGACAATACTATCAAGATAGGTGTAGCTAGCAACCTATTCTTAAGAGCCTCACGAATTTGTTCCCCAGATTTCCTGGAAAAAGAATTTGAACTAATTCGCAAGCAACTTTCATCTTTAAAGTATCCTGACCATATAATTGAGAAAGCAATTCAAAAAGCAAACGTAATTTTCTACCGACCCCCTAAAGACAAGACCAGAGACACACCCAACAATAAAATAAAAATTCCCCACCTGGAGACGATTAAGAGAGTAACTCACACCCTTGGGAAATCCAACCCTTTTGCATTTACCTACCCAAATACCTTAGCCAAATCCCTGATTAACGTCCAACAAAAGACATCGCCCAAAGACTCTGGGGTATATGAGATCCCATGCCAGGACTGTGACCAATCTTACATCGGATTTACAGGTAAATCACTTCCCCAGAGATTAATACAACACAAACGGTCAGTTAGGTATGGACAACAGAACTCGGCTATTTTCAACCATATAAATGAACATAACCATAGAATAAACTGGAATATGTCACGTGTAATTTATAGCAGCAACTGCCGGTACAAGAGTCAAATGATGGAATCGGCCTTAATAAAAGAGAAGCAGGTAATGAACATCTCAAAAGGGAATTGGACATCGGACATCGTCGACGCAGTGTTCATTCAACCAACGCTTAAGAAGATTAAAGGAAGATTATCAGCGGGGGTGACCTAAATTGGCTTACTTGTGGACGAATCTCTTGGTATAAATACCACCTTTTCTGTAAACTTTTCTCATTCATATACCTGAAGAGAGAGACAGCAGTCTCTGAAATATAGTACTTTTCTCTCTACATTTTGGTGTTTTTATGGGCTCCTTTTATTAGATATATATATATATATATATATATATATATATATATATATATATATATATATATATATATATATATATATATATATATATATAATATATATATATATATATATATATATATATATATATATATATATATATATATATATATATATATATATATATATATATATATATATATATATATATATATATATATATATATATATATATATATATATATATATATATATATATATATATATATATATATATATATATATATATATATATATATATATATATATATATATATATATATATATATATATATATATATATATATATATATATATATATATA
>NC_087210.1:2670817-2688317 GCF_015104395.2 Macrobrachium nipponense | reverse complement strand
ACTGTAACCAGGTTCCATTAATCAGCCTGCAAGTGAAATTATACTTGTCACAAGGGCAAAGTAAATTCAGACGACATCCAAATACAGGGGAGGGGAGAGAGCCATTTAGACCAGACTTAACCCACATGAATTCGCTGATATTTTGGAATTCAAAAGAGTCAGCTGTACAAACTTTTTTTTTATCCATGGCATTAACAATGAGTGAACCTATCCAGGTCTATGATGACTGTAAAAATATCCATAATTATAAAAAATAAACAGATATCAATACGAATCCCAAAGAAAATTCGATATTACTGGTAGTAAGTTACTAGACAAAGAAGTGGAAAACGGAGCTATTTGTAAGATTGCCAGGCAACATAAGAGTCAAAGAGAAGATTAATCATGATTCTGTATTTCTCTATGCTAACTGAAATTAAGTTGTGATAAAATCTGATCCTATGTGCCCTAACAAAAGTTTCATATTCAATTTTCTCGCGCGCATCCTCTGAGGTTAATTTTAAAAACTTTATTAATAGGTAGGAGATGCAAAGAAAAAACCCACTATGTATCTAATTTCTAAATAAACTTTGGTTTTTTTTTTTTTTTTTTTTTTTTTTCAAGAAAATGTGACATTTTCCCATGAATGTGAATTGTGATAGACTAATGTTGCAAGTAAATTTTTCACATCCATGACTTGATACTTCTAAATGTCTATGAGGTTCAGAAAAATTAATTCATTTTGTTGTTATAGAAATTCTATTTGCTTTTTTTTTTTGTTATTAATTTTAAAATGATTGCAACTCGTTAACTAAAGTTGCATTGCGCATACGGATAGACACGTCTGCCTTGCCCATGAGAAGTTCGGGCTAAGCATTCCTTTCTCCAGTCAATCTGCTTTGCAAGCGCGAGATGAAGCCTGTGCAAGCAGATATTTGAGGTTAAAGGAATCAATGCTGATACGGCAAATGCGACAGACCTTCACCAGCTTAAGAGTTACGTTACTTGCTGTAAGAGATACGACTTTAGGATAAATTTTTTGTTTTTTTTAATACTCGACCCACATGAGAAGAATGTCTGAAAAAAAAAAAACAGTACCAAAATTGAAACAATATATTAGTTTCATGTTGGAAAACTGCATAATTGTAATTATGTTAAATTAAATATTCCTTATTCAAACTAATGAAAAGGTTTCCTTTTCCATACAAATTCTATATATATTATTAGCCCTGTATAAGATTCATATAGGATTATTCCATAGATAACATTTTCACTTCTAGACTTCCTGACTTTAAAATCTCTTTTATTTTATTTTATTTATTTATTTATTTATTATTATTATTTATTTTTTGACTACGAATATAAATCACCGGGACAGACAATATGTCAGTAGGTTTTGGATATGTGTTTGAACTTTTAGCTTATTTGTCATTACTAAAGCATTAAGTTAGAGTTAAAATCTTTACGCATATATATTTGGATATTTAATTAACCTATGGTTACGTTTTGCTTATTGATTTTATCGTGATTCCTTTTTTATTATAAATTGTAACCCTTCCGACTTCTTACGGAGTGTATTATATTGACTCCACTTGTATCCATATTTATTTTATTTTTTATATTTATTTATATATTTTTTTATATATATTTGATAATTAATGTTGGCTTGAATATGTGGAAAAAGGTGTTTCTAAGCGGCGTACCGTATAAGGCTACTTGCGGCATCAATTCTATAGATACAAGATATAAATGATAAAGGTATTTAAAACCGCGAGAACCGCTATAATCCAGTTCGGATCCAATATCACGAGTTGTAACTCGTAAGACATTGACACTTCCTATTTAATTATCCGTTATTCTACCAAACCGATTGACTCTGGGCGATAAAATATATTATTGGTTTTCTTAATGGAAAGGAATTCACACGCGAGTTAAGGAGATTATTATTGATTTACACCACCCGAGTCAGATTATCATGTGTTGAATTCCATGTTTACTGATTTAGCACTCATAAATATTCCTAACGCACTCAATTGCGGTGTTTGTTTTTAGTGCTATTAATTCTATATAACATGTCAAGGAACTATTAACACTAAGAAGTGTTTATTCCCTCTGTCAGACTCGTAATTTTGTTAATAATTCTACGTATATTCTTTCAAGGATTGATTTGGCACAGGATAGGCTCTTAAACTGACAGGTGTCATAGTGTATCCCTTGTTTTCATGACACGTGTTACAATTAGTTATGTGCATTTTTATATCTGTAAGCATTGTAGGCCAGTAAAACAGTGATTTGGCTTTCTGTGACATAGTATGGAAACCTGGATGACGGAATGCAACCAGTTTATGACGATTGGTATGAAAGAGATTATTATTACTACCTGGTCGTTAGTCACCTGCTGTGTTCTTCGGGTTTTCCTCGTCACGGACCTACATATAATATACTTTGATTACATTATTCTGATACACATACTTTAAATATACTTTTGCTTTAGGGTTTCTGCTCGAAGTGTTTATTGTTTTTTGCTTAGCCGCTGACCCTGTTTCCGTTCGAAGTGTTTATTGTTTGGTGTTTATTGCTGCTGACTCTGTTTCCGTTCGAAGTGTTTATTGTTTGGGTTATGTCTGTTGACTCTTGCTTTGTTCAGTTTGTAACAGTTCTGCGCTCCAACCCAGATATTCAATGCTCGCGATCTCTTGGGTTAAGGAATTTTCTTGTTTAGATACGGTTTTAACAATAGGCACGGATGTTTCTATATCTTTTAGTCTAATTAATGGTTCTTTGCAGTATGGTGCGGGATTGCGGGATAATGCGTCAGCTATGATAATTGCTTTCCCAGGTAGATATCTTATCTTGGCTCCAAAGACCCGAATGATCATTTGTCACCGAGTTCCTTTTGGACTGTGATTAAAGCCTTTGAAAAACCTCGGTAAAGGACTCATGTTCAATAAGGACTTTATCAGGATAGCCATAGATTATGAACTTAAAATGTACTAGTGAGTTAAAGATACCTAGCCCTTCCTTGCCTATTACTGTATATTTACTTTCAGAAGGCTTTAGTTTACATGAATAAAAAGCTATAGGAAAGAACTGATTATCATATTGCTGAAGTAGTATCCCTCTTACCCCTTGGTCTGAGGCGTCTGTTGCAATAAAAAAAAATTCCTTATTTAAATCAGGGATTTTTAAGTTAGGGAAGCTGCATCATTCCGCTTTTAAGATATCGAACGCCTGTTGATGCTTTTTAGACCATAATCAATCTACGCTCTTCTTCGTAAGATCTGTTAAAGGAGCTGTCATGATTGAAGAGTTACATATTTGCATACGATTGTAATACCCACTACAGCGCAAAAGTGCTGTATCCCCTTTTACGTTAATAAGTACCGGAAAGTTATGAATAGCCGACACCTTACCATGGACTACTTTAAGACCTTGACTAGACACACAAAACCTAGATAAACATGTTCGGTTTTTTAAAACTCACATTTAGATATTTTACTCTGAGATTATTTGTCTTTGTCTCTGTAGCACTAGCTCTGGTTTATGTGAATGTACTTCTAAGGTATTAGAAAAGATTACAATATCATCCATATAGGCATGTAGGTTATCCCCTAAAAGTCTCCAAACACTATATTGTAATTGGGGCGCAACGTAAGCCGGAGGCATACGTAAAAATTGATAATGTCCCCTGAGTGTGCTGAAAACGGTGTATGAGGTACAATCACTTAGGTAATGGTATCTGGTAAAAGCTTTTAAGTAAATCCAAGCTGGTGAAAAATTTATTCTAACCTAACAGAGATAAGATGTCGTCGGTACATGGCACTGGAAACTATCGGGAGTCGTTTCCTTGTTTAAGCGACAGAAATCTACGCAGATACGCCAAGTCCGATCTTTTATGGCATGACGTTTGAGGGAAAAATTATAAGGGCTATTTGATTTCCTAATGACTCCTATTACTAACATTTTTCAACTTCGTCATTTATCTCTATTTTGAAATTCCATTGAGAGTCTATACGAAGGTACGTATATAGCTTTATGTTTGTCCTTAGACCGTATTTTCTGTTAAATTACATCCGTTTTTTTTTTTTTTCCAGAGATCACTCGCTAGTGGAGAAACTTCCTGGTATTCAGATAAAAGATAAAAAAAATTTCTGCTGAATCACCTCTGCTTGAATGACTTTTACGGATATTACTTTAGATAGATTATCTGAGAGATTCATCTACGACTGGTTGGGCGGGATTATTAGCAACAATAAAAAATGCGATATTTATAACTTCCGTATCCACGATATGTATACGTTTGTGGATCACTAGATTTAACTTGTTGCTGCTAGTCAACTGTGTCTAGGGCTTTGTTCGCGGGAATCGTTATATTTCAGAGTGTCGGGAAGGATTAAAATTTCATTTCCCAGCAGTCTTTTTACACGCACTAAGACATTCAAGGGTGCATGCTTCTCGAGATTTTGCGTGCAAACTACGACTGCGGTTGTGGGAGAATTCTGTTGGGTCATTTGAACAATGTTACGATTGATGAGACAAATGTATAGTTCCTTTATATAAGTTATTATTTGATTAATTGTCTCTTTTTTGTTCAAACTGATTTTAATATGTTTGAAGATTTATAGGATTTTCCTTTGATAAACACGCCTTATTTTGCAGGATGTAAGATAATATTTTGTATACCCCTAGATGGATCTTACAATTACACTAGATACAGATCAATGTTTTTTATAACTATAGAGGTATCTGTAAGCGCTCGCTTATCCGGACTTCTCATTAGGGAAGTTCGAACAACAGACGGTGAGTCCGTAAATACAGGATATTACGTGTACTAATGAAATAAATCAAGATATTCTAATTTTTACGGCGCGTACAGTCGGGCTTAATCCACCACTACTTATAATAACTTATGTATTAAAAAAAAACGATAACTTGCTCTGATTACTTGATACAGTCGTGTGATTCATAGGAAAAATCCTTTTTAATTCAAAAAGATATTGGCATGTAAGGTCCAACATCGCTTTTCCCCACTCTGCTAGAGTCGCCTATTGTGTGGAATGTGCTATGCTTTGAACACTTCGGCAGTTTTGACTGACCTTGACCGCTTGACTAGGTGACACAGTCACCGAGTTTTGCTTGTTTGATCTGAACGGGCTACTGTTTCTATTTCTTTTTGTAATAAGTAGGATCCTTCTCTTTATTACCATCGGCAACGTATTGTGTGTTTTTAGCATTATGTTGCTGGTTACGTATAAAGCAATGAATGACGAACTATTAGGAACTGAGCGATTACTATTAAGACAAGTTATCACTACTGCATTCAATATTAACTGTTTGTACTTCATTCTTTGCTAAAATTTGAAATAGTGAGGGATCCTGGTCAGCGCATTCAGCCTGATGAAAGTTTTTTACAGACATGTTATTCCTTGCAATCCAGCCGTATTTTTAAAGTTAAGTTGAGTCATTGAGGTTCGATATTTTATATAACTCAAAAAACCCAAGGCTAAAACTGCGATCGGGACTTTGCAAAGGAGCATTTATTGTCATGACCCGAAATAGTGTTACCTCTAATTTATATAGATTTGTACGGGTGTTCCACTTGTTTTTTGTGTGTTTTCTAATCACTACGGTGCTTAACGACCCTATCCATGCATCTGTATAAATACAGACGTCCACTGCGTAAACGCATATTCACTGTTTAATATGATTTGTTACGTAAGGGATTAATAATCACCCAAAATGATAAAATTAACATAGTATATGATTATGATATTTCAGTAGAACTTCTGGAAACAGACACTCAAAGATAAAAAAACTCGCAGTAGCGAAATCTCAATGATGTAGATAATTTCTGTAAAAAGTAAGATTAAGAATGTCTCGTAACTTCAGCCACAGGAATAACGAAATTCGACCTCCAAAGGAAACACTCAAAGTTACTCCAAATGAATAAAAAATTGTACTTAGCTTGCTTTTGTGGGAAGTCACGGTGTTCCGATAACGACACACGGCCTTGGTCCTCCTTCTCTATTTAGCGGATGACCTGGTTTGGCTTCAGTTTTCCCGTGCGCGTTGTTTCGATGATTCGAGCCCTTGAAAGATCCGATGCTGCAGACGCGTTCGGTTTGTTTCTTGAAGTGCCGGAAACGCTCACTAACGATGTTTTCTTGAATGATTCTAATGAGAGACGAAGCTTGCGTTGCCGTAGGAAAAAGACACGTCGGTTTTGTTTCTTGAAGTTATTCACTAAACGATGATACTAAGTTGCTTGAAGAATCTCTTGCTTTTCGTCGTCGGTGAAGTTCTTGTTGTTTTCTGAAGTCGCTCACTAAACGATGATACTAGGTTGCTTGAAGAATCTGCTGCTTTCGTCGTCGTTGACTTCATGATTTATTATTCTGTTTTATCTTCGGAGAAGTTGTAGAGTCCTTCTGGTACGCTTGCCACCACTTTTAGGGCTTGTGCCTTGTATGATAAGGCGCCTATGAGGTAATGTTAGACTTGCGATAATCTTACGCTAAGTCGGTTGGTATTGCACTTCCATCTTCAATGGAGTGTCTTGGGGTTTGTAGATCACTTACGAAGTCGGGATTATCTTCTTGTTTATGACGACGATGTGTTAAGCTCATGGTGAGGAGGTTCTTGTAGAAAACACGAAGTATAAAAATATATATATTCTTCTGAAGTTTTACATGCTGAAGATCAGATATGATTGTACAAGTCTTCTAATAACGATAGCTTGATCGCTTCTGCCAATGATGATGGCTAATCCTATTCCTCTACATGATAAAGCTTAGGTAAAGAGGTACAGGTCTTCTAATGACGATAGCTAACTCTGTTCTGCTTGTCTACCATCTCTGTTACAAGTTATGAAGGAACAGACAGTGGCTTGAACATATGAACATACAATCAGATGACATAGTTTCATACGAACACACAATCAAAATGAGACACGCTACAGATCACGTAGGCCGTTTGAATTATAGGTCGCGGTAGTTGTCTCAAGCAGGGAGCTTGGACTAATGTTTATAAACAATTGAATGACTACAGGTGACGGCATGTTATCTTAGCATACTTTTTATTGTATACGTTCATCTTTAGCGTCTCTAGTCTGATCACATTCCTGCAAGCAATCTGGTTGACCTCTTTAGTTTTAGTCTTTTATATATATGGACTAACATTCCATATTTTTATTATGTAAACACTTACTATATATATATATATATATATATATATATATATATATATATATATATATATATATCTAATAAAAGGAGCCCATAAAAACACCAAAATGTAGAGAGAAAAGTACTATATTTCAGAGACTGCTGTCTCTCTCTTCAGGTATATGAATGAGAAAAGTTTACAGAAAAGGTGGTATTTATACCAAGAGATTCGTCCACAAGTAAGCCAATTTAGGTCACCCCCGCTGATAATCTTCCTTTAATCTTCTTAAGCGTTGGTTGAATGAACACTGCGTCGACGATGTCCGATGTCCAATTCCCTTTTGAGATGTTCATTACCTGCTTCTCTTTTATTAAGGCCGATTCCATCATTTGACTCTTGTACCGGCAGTTGCTGCTATAAATTACACGTGACATATTCCAGTTTATTCTATGGTTATGTTCATTTATATGATTGAAAATAGCCGAGTTCTGTTGTCCATACCTAACTGACCGTTTGTGTTGTATTAATCTCTGGGGAAGTGATTTACCTGTAAATCCGATGTAAGATTGGTCACAGTCCTGGCATGGGATCTCATATACCCCAGAGTCTTTGGGCGATGTCTTTTGTTGGACGTTAATCAGGGATTTGGCTAAGGTATTTGGGTAGGTAAATGCAAAAGGGTTGGATTTCCCAAGGGTGTGAGTTACTCTCTTAATCGTCTCCAGGTGGGGAATTTTTATTTTATTGTTGGGTGTGTCTCTGGTCTTGTCTTTAGGGGGTCGGTAGAAAATTACGTTTGCTTTTTGAATTGCTTTCTCAATTATATGGTCAGGATACTTTAAAGATGAAAGTTGCTTGCGAATTAGTTCAAATTCTTTTTCCAGGAAATCTGGGGAACAAATTCGTAAGGCTCTTAAGAATAGGTTGCTAGCTAGACCTATCTTGATAGTATTGTCATGATAGCTAAAGTAGTGAATATATGAAAGTGAGAACGTTGGTTTTCTGTATATGGTAAATTTGTATTCTGTCGTGTCTCTGATTATTAAAACATCAAGAAAAGGAATTTTGTTGTCTGTTTCCCATTCAACTTTAAATTTGATGCTGGGCACTAATGCGTTTAATTTTGAGAGGAATTCATTAAAATTACCCCACTTATTATCCCAAAATGTTAGTATGTCATCCACGTATCTCATCCACAGCATGTTTTTGGGTTTTATTGCATTTATTACTGTAGTTTCAAAGTATTCCATGTACAGATTGGCTAAAATAGGACTTAAAGGACTACCCATACTACACCCGAATTTTTGCTTGTAGAATGATTCCCCGAATGAAAATACGTTATTAGATGCACATAATTCAACTAACTTTATTATTTTGTCAAGTGCCAAAGGGAAATGATCTGAATAGGGGGATAATTTTTCCCTTAAAAACTGAAGAACGTCCTGTACTGGTACTTTTGTGAATAGGGAGTCTACGTCAAGGCTTAAAAGTTTTATGTTGTGAAGTGGTATATGTGCTTCTCTGAATTTGTGACAAAAGTCTTCTGAATGTTTGATGTGACTGGGAGAAAAAGTGCCTAAAAAAGGAGAAAGAAAGGAGGCCAGCTAACCATTTAGAAATTTTGTAATTGAAAGCTCCGGCGCATGAAACGATGGGTCTGAATGGAAGATTGTCTTTGTGAGTTTTGGGAAGACCATAAAAGTAGGGTAATTTAGGATTAATTACTTAAAATTTCTCTAATAGTTCAATACTCTTTTTGTCTTGGCCAATTAATCTTACTTTCCGAAAAAATTCTGTGGGAACGTTCTGGAGGGGATTTTTCGTCAGTTTTTCGTAAGTATTTGTGTCGCTAAGGAGCTGGTTGATTTTGTCGAGGTAGAAGTCTTTGTCCATTATTACAATTTTGCCGTCTTTGTCGGATCTACTTATTATAACATCTAACTTTTTTAGCGAGTGGATGGCTATCATGAATCTGCGGGGAACAGGATATTTCTTATGAAGGTCAGTTAAAGCATTTAGTAGCACTCCTTTTAAACATATCTCTTCACGGCTGTAGTTTTTGTCAGATATGAATTTATCAAAAGCCACTATGAAGTCTAGGTTGTTTTTGCGGTCTGGCATTAGGGCAAAGGATAAGCCTAAATTTAAAACTAAATGTTGATTTACAGTAAGGGGGGTGTTGGATAAGTTTAAAACTTTGTCTTGTTGTTCAAGATTATTCCATGCGCTATTATCTATTGTACCGGCAGCAACTGCCGGTACAAGAGTCAAATGATGGAATCGGCCTTAATAAAAGAGAAGCAGGTAATGAACATCTCAAAAGGGAATTGGACATCGGACATCGTCGACGCAGTGTTCATTCAACCAACGCTTAAGAAGATTAAAGGAAGATTATCAGCGGGGGTGACCTAAATTGGCTTACTTGTGGACGAATCTCTTGGTATAAATACCACCTTTTCTGTAAACTTTTCTCATTCATATACCTGAAGAGAGAGACAGCAGTCTCTGAAATATAGTACTTTTCTCTCTACATTTTGGTGTTTTTATGGGCTCCTTTTATTAGATGGAATTCTGTTGTTACAGAACACTTTTACCAGTCATATATATATATAATATAACTATTATATATAGTATATATATACAATTACAATTAATATATAATATATATAATATATTATATATATATATATATATATAATAATATATATTATATTATAATATATATATATATTATAATAATATATATATATAGATACATATATACATTCTATATTATATTATATTATATAAAATATATATATAATATATGAATTATATATTATATAGTATATATACTAAATATATACATTTTATATATCTATTTACATATTCCATATATAATATATATATATATAGTAATATATATAGATATTATTATATATTATATATATATATTATTATATATATTATATATATATATATAGATATAATATATATATATATATAGATATATAATAATATATATAAAATTATAATCTATATATTAATATATAATTATATATATATAAAATAAATATATAATATATATACTAGTAAATATATATATTAATAAGATATAGAATATATGATATATTATATAGATTATAAATATAAAATAAATATAATCTAATAAATATAATAAGATATATAGATATAGATATATATATATAGATTATACAAAGAACATATAAGATATATATACTATATATATAAGAATAATATAATACTATATATATATATACATATAATAATCTAATATTATATATAATATATAGATATATATTATATAGATATAATATATATATGTATATATATATATATATATATATTATATATATATATACTATATATATATATATATATATATATATATATATATATATATATATATATGATTATATATATATATAATATTATATATATATATATATATATATATATATATATATATATATATATATATATATAGTATATACATTCCATATCTATATATATATATTTTTATATATATATATATATATACTATATATCATATATATATATGTATATATATATATATGTATATATATACATATATATAATATAGATCTCTATAATATATATTTATATCAATATATATATATATATATATATATCATATATATATATATTATATATCATATATATATATATATATATATATATATATATATATATAATATATATATACTATATACATATACATATATACATACATACATCATATAATATAATTTATTTTAGTTCCTCGTTGGACAAGTGGTTTTCGTGCTCAACTACTAATTCAGTGGTCCAAAGTTTGATTTTCCGCTCGGCCAACGCAGAATCAGAGGAATTTATTTCTTGTGATAGAAATTCATTTCTTGATGTAATGTGGTTCGGATCCCACAATAAACTGTAGGTCCCATTGCTAGGTGATCAGTTGGTTCCTAGTCACGTAAAAATATCTAATCCCTTAGGCCAGCCCTAGGAGAGCTATTAATCAGCTCAGTGGTATGGTAAAACTAAGATAGTATACTTAACTTCTTCATTCTTTTTTAACAAACAACTGTAAATTGTGAACAGAATCTTCACCACAGTATTCTATATTTCCTTGGTCTTTTCAGGGTCAAGAACGAGATGTTATAATTCTCTCATTTGTACGTGCAAATCCAGCTTCCCAGATTGGTTTTCTCTCTGAACCGCAGCGGCTGAACGTTGCCCTTACACGGGGGAGGAAGTCCTGCTTCGTTGTTGCAAGTCTGTCGTCGCTGTCCCAGAATAAAGATTGGCAGTCCCTCATATCAAATGCCAGAGCCAGAAATCTTGTTTATGAGATACAAGACGGCCACATGAATGAAGGATATTTTAAATCTGTTTTAGTGAAGTGAGATGACATATTTTATATAACAAAGCTTTAAGACTAATCTCCATTTGTATTTTTGTGCTTTTTTCAGATGGGTGCAATGTAAGTGTTGCCTTTTAATGTGACTTGGAAAAAAGGTCTTTATTTCAGTATATTTCCTTCATATCATATTTAAAGTTTGTTGTCCATCCATATTTCAACTTTTATTATTTATTTTTCCATTCCTTTACTTTGAAAGTTTGCAAAATGTCTTGAAAAAACTTTCATATTTGTAGGTGTCAATATTTATCAGTTATAGTTACAGTATTACTACTGTCCTTTCTCATGAACTAAACTATTTGATGTAAAGCAATATCATCCCCACTTCCAAAGAATTGGTTCAACAAATGAATGTTAAGTTTGTGTAAGTAAAAGGTCAAGCGAAGTAACAGAATCTTTTTTAAGTTGACATGAGCATCTGTTGCATACCTATAGTCTAGCTACAAACGGTTGAGACTCATATAATTAGCAGCATTGACATGTTTTGTGTTTAGCTTTTTTACTGATGGATGGAGGGAGGTGGTATGCAACCCCTTTTTTTTGAACTGTAAACTGTGGTTACTTCATCTAATCATCCACACAAGGAAATGGCAAGCAACACATCTCAAAAAAAAAAAAAAAAAAAAAAAGGGCAGATCTACCAGGTTATCACCATTTTCCCGAAAAGTTTGAAGAGCATCAAGAAAACATGGCAGCAGTGCTAATTGCCTTCGAGTCTCAACCTTTTGTGGCCAGGCTATAGTGGCTTAAGTACTACTTATTTTTGAATGTGGAACTAACATTTTGTTCAAGGACAGTAAAGCTGATTCTCCTACAAGTTCTGAAGATCATGTTCGTAACATTTTGGTGCTGTTTTTTGTAAGCACCTGAAGTGCCTCCTGATGACTAGTTAATAAGCTCATTAGGTACAGCTTTGAATTGAATGGTGCTGTGCACTATCAGATTTATATGTTGCCAAAATGGTTAAGTTTTAATTTACTACTAATATTTTTCTGTGTTTATACTGTATACTGTACTATTATAATCAGTGTTTAAGGCAAATCCTGATTTTAATGGTGGTAAATATATTACCATAGTTTCTTATGCTGTGGAATGTGATTCATGCATGAAGTCTTATTAATTTATTAGTAAATTTTTTATATTTTTGCTACTTATTATAAAACTTGTGGAAGAGATTTGCTTGTAAATACCTAGGTTCGTTTTTGTAGTTACAAAGGAGGAAACCCATTCTTAATACTGTGCTATATACTGTTTAATAATTAGAAAAAAAATATGAGTGACATATACTACTTTGACATAAACAGAGGAATCACTTGGGTTTCTGTCAAATCAGTAGCTCTTGAGGTTAGAATAAAATATGGTAGTATATTTGTAGGTGTGTGATACTGCCGATTTCTTCTACAGTATTAACTTAGGCAGGCAGTTACTGTGGCAGGAACACTGTTACAAAATGTAAGATATTTGTAAGCTATTGTAAATACCGTCATCATTTTCTGTAAACTAAATGAAATAGGATTCTGTCTGTGTGTAGTTTGAGACAACTTTGAGTACTTATGTTCAGAGACTGATTCATGATTCTTTTTCTCTTTAGTATATAATATAGTGATGATTTGATGTCATTTATACTCTTGTTAACAAAAGTTACAGACTGGAAATTATACAATTTATTTGTGAAGTTTTGGTGTCATTTGCATAGAGCCAGTCGAGATGGGCTGTTGGGAAAATTTTATTCAACCTTGTAGAAACATTATATGTTAAGCAACTGTTTTAGCTACAACACATGATATTCAAGTACATATTTGTATTATAAATGTATAGAATAGAATAGTATGTGCTGTATAAGACTCGTAAAGTGGAGAATATATTATAAAACAGTTATAAGGACAGGAGAATAGTGTATTAGTAAAGTAGGAGACAAACAGAGTAACAGTGTTTAAGAAAAGATGATTATACAGATTACTAACCACTAGGCATACAAGCACAAGAAGAGGGTAAGATTGGCAGATATACAATTGAATCCATGATGTCCAAGACTTTACCTCTGTGAAGTGGTATGTACCTTCAACATGGTCATCCACAACACTGCACACATCCTAATAGCTTTGTCATTTCCTTGCTAATTGTAAGGGGGAAATGACAGAGATAATGGAATTTTAAAGAAACAGTTTTACAAACCATATTCCCAACAGGAGCCACAAGGACTTCTGACCTATAAACTGGGTTGGATGTTGGGTGGTTAGTTTGTTTGAAATCCACCCATGAAAAATTGCTTGAGTGATAATTTTCATGAGAATAATAAAATGTTATTTGATAAAGAACACACACTTGCTGCACTGCTTCGAAATAGAATGAGAAACAGTAGTGAAAATCATTGACAAATACTCCCAGAACTATTTTTAAAAGTTGCGACTACATAGCTGCATTAACGTTTTCTGTTTAGAAATTTAGCATGGATCATTATGTTATTTTTTATGAGAATATATAGTGAATTGTGTTTACATATCTAATAAAAAATTGGTATATGCTCTACTGTGCTGACAACACAAAAGTGAAATAAAATTAGTGGCTATCGCCAATCTTGTTGCAGGTGTATGAGTTACCATAAAAATCTGAGAAATGCCGAGGCACATTAATGGAAGTAATACATATAAAATATAATTCTTTCATCACAAATCCTTACACAATTCTGGCACTTTGCCATATGTAGGAGATCTTTAAGTGAGCAACTACTTACAGCTGACTCACAGCAGCCGTAGTAGGTGCTCTGAATGACAATAGCTAGGGTTTTTTACCGTTTACATGCTCCTTTTTAACCCGTTAGGATTGTCAGCCTGTACAAGACAGGAAGGAGGGTGAAGTTGGATGGCATGCCTCCTCACTACAGAATTCAAGTAGCTCTCATGTCAAGTGAGGTGAAAGTTTGATATCAAAAGCTCTGCTCCTGACCCTCAAGGAACTAGGTATTGTGTGTATGTAATGATAACCCCTAGGGCAGCCAGTTAAAAGAGGGGTTTCAACTATACTTTTATGTATTTGTGGTAGATGGAAATTTCCAGGAAAAATTATATTTACAGGCAGTCCCCAGGTTATGGCTGGGGCTCTGTTCCTGGCGGGGCACTGTAAGCCAAATATCACCTTACCCCAAATCATCATTATTATAATGGGAATAAATAGCACTTACAGTGCTATGAAGCAAGCACCGTAAATCTGGAAAGATGTAACCTGAACCTGATATAACCGGGGGACTATCTGTATATCCCAATTGGAAAAAACTTTCACAAACTTTGACAAACGTTGCATGTAATTCCATGCCTGTAGGGACTTATTAAAATAAAAATGTGAAAATGAGAAAAAGTAAAAAACCTGATTGGTTTAGACTCCTGGAACCAAAATTGGTCATAAGTCTTAGTTCTCAAAACAGAAACAAATAAAGGATCACCAGTAAAACTTGACAGTACAGTATCTCATTAACCAGATTGCAATCAAATTCAAGTGATGGTCATAGAAGACAAAGGAAAGAATTATCTGTAAAAGATCTCTTGATAGGCTTCATCACCAGAAAAAAAATTGATACTGACAAGCCAAACAGATTTTACACAAGACCACTGAGACATATCTTAGCATGTAATGGTGAAAATGCTCATAATCGATGAACGGTATAAAATATCTGGAGTGTATTTGCAGTGATTGAAATCTGGATGAATAATTCTCTGAACACAAGTAAAAACATAAATTTTGAAACAGCCAAAGATCTGCATTATAATTATGGGTATACATACATATTATGATTGAAGAAGTAAAATATGACTTTTCCTGTAATGGCACATATCCAGGTCAGGACAACATCAACTTTGGTTTAATCTAACATGTTCTCCCTTAGCAATGCGCATCAGTGGACTGGTTGGTATGGTGTTGGTGTCCCGCCTTGGTGGTCGCGAGTTCGATTCTCGGCCATTCCATCGAGGAGTGAGAGATGTGTATTTCTGGTGATAGAAGTTCACTCTCAACGTGAGCAAGTTAGTGTGGTAATGTCAGCAGTGTAGGCTTTACTTGAAGTTCTTTGTAGCATCTTGTCAGCCCCTGCAGCAGCAGCAGTAGGAGCAGCCCCTTTTGTTCTTTTCAGTATTCATACTACCTCTGTTCATGTTCTCTTCTGTCTTTTTACCCTTTCACAACAATTGTTTCAATATTTTCAGTGCTGAATAACCTCATAGGCCTCAGCACCTGGCCTTCACCTAAGTTTTATATCCCAATATGTACCAATTCTGAATACAGAGAACGCGGAAACCACTTTCACAAAACACTGTGCACTGTATGATATATCAGAAGTAATACCTTGAAAGAATTTTGTTAGATTCCAAAATTTTTCAATTCATCCATTATTAAATATGTAAGTCATTGCAATACTGAACATATACTAAATATTTACATTTAATTGAAAAGGTTCCTTTTACGACGTAATTCAACACAGATTGGTTACTTTATAACAACATATGTGAGTCACTCAGGTAGGTTGGAGTGTGTGCCATAGTCTGTTCGATTTCTAACACTTAACTGAATCCTTTTCAGTGCATCATCCATCAGATAAACAAGTCCCATGGACTTCTGTGAAATTTTGGACTTGCTGTGTGTAAGTGGCCCTGTTTGGATTTTCATTTAATTTATTGTATTTTGCCGTCATCCACTTGTATTGGAGTATTTCCATTTTCCCTTACTCTGGTGACAATATTAATCATAGTGATAACCCCATAGGGTCTACTGCCGTCAGCGTGGTACACTGTAGGCATTCCTTGAGCTTCTTTGCAGCGTTCCTTTGACCCCTAGCCGCAACTCCTTTCATTCCCTTTGCTATAGTTCATAGGTCCCAGAACTTGGTAAGATTAGCAGTGAACACCTGCCCAGTTTAGCAGAAGATTTAGGCAGTTTTCTCTTCAGGACCCGAGGTTGTTTCAGATGTTCCGTAAGTATGGTATACTTTTTCAGTCCTTGAGGTCTTCAGTTTCTTTGATTGCTATTTATTTTGTAAGTAAAGATTCTGTTTTGATTTTGTTTTGCTAGCATTTTGTTCGTCTCACCATCTGAAGTTAGCTGAAACTGTTACGTGCTGCTTCAGTTAATAACTTCTTTTTCTTTTTATTGAATACTGTAATATTATTTACACTACTTGTAAGTTAAAGGCCTTACTCATGGTAATTTTTGTTTTGGAGGTTAATGAGCTCACTAGTGTCTTGTTTTTTGCCCCTCCCCTACTGTGTTTCTGTGTAAATGTACCTTGTCTGTGTCAAATGTACAGTAGTCTTTCTCTGACTTCTGTTACCTTGATGAAGATATGCTTTCCCATTTTTACAGATTTTATTTTATACTTTTAACTAGTGAGGTTACTGCTTTACAATTATAAATTACCATTCAAAGAAACTATTTTGTGCATAATGTATATTTTTTCAATGTATGTTTATTTTTAGTGAAACTTACATTCCAAGATGTAGAACTTGAGCACTGCACCTTAGTTTTCTCCATTGTAGTTTTTGCTGTCAGTTCTGGTTCATCTTCCGCTTAGTTATATTTTCTATATCTAAAACCCATTCTATTTTGTAAATGACAATATAGGTGGAGAGGGATAATGAAGAAAAACTCGAATGGATTACACCTACCGGTGGATTGTGGTGTACTCTATTTTGTTAAGAATACCATTGAAGTAATTTGCTCATGTGAAGTCTACCCTATTCCAGAAAGAAAACTAATACTTGGAATCAAAACATATTTTATGTGGTCTTCTAAATTATAAATATCTAATCCTTCGGGCCAGCCCTAGGGGAGCTGTTAATCAGATCAGTGGTCTGGTAATACTAAGATGTACTTAGTCTAAATTATCAACTAACAATGGTTATTAAGTCCTGGAAACAAACCCTATTTAAGAACTTAGGTTAAAATTCCATG
>NC_087210.1:2615817-2665817 GCF_015104395.2 Macrobrachium nipponense | reverse complement strand
ATTATTATTATTATTATTGAAAATATAATAAACACGTGCATCTACCATAAAAATTATCTCATCTCAGTAAGAAAGAGGAATTATCCTTACAAGTGAAATGGAAAGGTCATTTTCATCTCTTTAAAATACGACCATTATGAATTTTGTAATTAAAGTTTTATTATTATTATTATTATTATTATTATTATTATTAAATAACTGAAATTATCATTAAACATTTTACATACTAGTACCATAAAAATTCTTTCATCTCGGTAAAAGAGAGAGAGAGAGAGAGGGAGTGTTTATCTCTCTGTTCTCTCAAGAAATACTTATAACGCTTCCAGCGAAAGAAAGGGAGGGAGTTACCACTATGACACATTATTATCTTGTGTGGCAAAAGAGAGAGAGAGAGAGAGAGAGAGAGTTAACCTTAATTAAAAGTGACATGGATAGATTAGTACGTATTGTATTTCTTTAAAATATTATCACAAATGAATTTTGTAATTACAGTTATTATTATTATTATTATTATTTGAAAGTATTAAAAACAAATAGTACAAGTACATAAAAAATCTTGAGTCTCAGTAAATGAGAGAGAGAGAGAGAGAGAGAGAGAGAGAGAGAGAGAGAGAGAGAGGGGAAAATTTCAGGACCACGTGATTGCAACACTGCAGCTCTTCCCCCTCCTGGCTGTCACAGAACTTGATATATCTGACAGTTTTAGTACCTGGATCTCGAGAAAAGGTTACTGGAAGTTACTTGAAGAAGACTGGGATTTCCTTCATTCCATAATTTTTTAAATATAAGCTAAAATCTTACTAATTCACTATGGTATTTTCTTTAATGAATTGATATTATTGCTGTATAAATTAATATTAATATTTGAAAATAGTAAATCATTTATTTATCATACAAAAAAACATACATCTTTGTAGGAGAGAGAGAATTATTATTTTTATTATGTGATATCATTTCAACTTATTAAACTTACTAATACAGTATTAATCAAAATTAATATTTGAAAATTAGTAAATAATTTTGTATTATAAAATAAAAATGTATTTAGTCATGAAAAAAACATTAAACATCAAATACACTAATTAGTGATTATTTTCGTCGGAAAATACAAAGAGAGAGAGAGAGAGAGAGAGAGAGAGAGAGAGAGAGAGAGAGAGAGAGAGAGAAACTGTGCTAAACTATGAAGGATTCTTATCATAGTATGAATTTTTTAAAAGCGTCGTAAACTCGGAGCGTCGGAAGCGCCAGTGTCGTAACCTCGGAACAAGCGTTGTAACCCAGGGCGGATTTTTCAATGAATATTTAAGAAAAAGCGTCGTAACCTCAGAACGTCGTAAGCCTGTATATATACTGGTATATGTTGTGACTATGCTACACCAAACTTTGCTGTACTACAGCATGTTTTTCAATTATTGAATGCTGATTTTGTTGAGGGTACATGCAATAAATATACGTTAAATTTTATAGACCATTTACATTTTTTTACTCCTGTGACTGGTTGTGTAGGTTGGGTCCCCAGTGCACTGAGACTACTGAGCAGTAGAATGCTGATGGGCAAGATTCAAATCCAAACTGTAGTTCTCAGGCATTCCACTGAGGGGTGAGAGATGTGTATTTCTGGTGATAGAAGTTCACTAATCTCGACGTGGTTCGGAAGTCACGTAAAACCTTTGGTCCCGTTGCTGAATAACCATTGGTTCCATGCAGTGTAAAAACACCATACTAACAAACAAACAAACAAACAAAAACTGTAGTACATTATTCATAATATAGTGTGCTGTGCACCAAAGAATAAACTCTGAAGTGATAAAAAGATGAATTTCATATAGAACTGCAGAATGGTATAGATGAAATGTCAGAAAAAAGGTTATGATACTTGTGGGTGATATGAATGGAAAAGTTGGTAAAGATGATAAAAGTATGGAGGATGTATTGGGTAAGACCAATGATTGTATACCAATCTCCATGCTCTCTTGTTAAGCTGGCTTATAGCAATATCTCCCAGATGCACCAGGCAATGGTACGTGGGAATCTTCTAGATTACAGAAATGGTTTGTCCAACAAGCCATCATCGAAGTGTAAGTCATCGGCGGACAAATTTAATTTTAAAAGAGAGTAGGCCTAGTGTCATACAAGGGCTGCTGCTTCCAGTGAAGTTCTGGCTAAGAGGTTTAATTTTTGTGCTTAAAAAGGAGAGACAAAAGGCGAGTGAATTGGATGACGCTACCAGTATAGACTAAAGAACACCAGTAATGCCACCTCCCTCCCCACAACAGAGTTAATCAGACGATTCTCTTGTGAGATTGACATAGGACGTAACACTGACGGAATTTTACATCTGAACAGGAATGGTGAAGGAACCTTTCTTGCTAAAATGGACACGGCGAAGGAAGACTGGAGAATATAATGGAATATAAAATTTAGGCCAAAGGCAAAGCGCTTGAACCTATAATGAGGTTATTTACCTCTGAGAGGGAAATTGAGAGAGAGAAAAAAAAGGTTTGAATATGAAAGGAGGTAGCTACAGTGAAGAGTATGTAAGGGGTTGCAGCTATAGGGGGTCGAAGGGACGTTGCATGAAATCTTGGGTAATGCCCATAGTGCATTGTGGGAGGTGCACTGACAACACTATAACCTCCCTATGGGGGTTAGGACTAGAGAAATCTCAGTTCAGTGAAGCATATCTGAAGTTTCCTCCAGAATGCAACTTCCCATAAAACATAACATTATCTTGAGTCTAGTAATCATCATGTAGAGTAGGCCTAATGGCGTACCCAAAAACCTTCATATTGCCTTCTGGTGCTTTGCCTTGAACGTGCAACTGAAGACTCATTCACGAAAACGAAAAAAAAAAAAAAAAAAAACCCTCCTGACGCCACTGGGAAATACAGAAGCAACCTTTTCATCTGCTGGTTGATCTTTCCCCCCAAAATATTCAAAAAGTTCAGTCAGGGTGAACGCAGAATGGATTTTAAAATTTTTTTTATTTTTTTTATCGTGCTGAGTATTCAAGGTCACTGAAGTTTTAGTTTCAGAGAACTGGGCATTTATAGGACTATGCCTAAAGTTATTTGAGATAAAGTTGGCCTTATGCCAGCTGGGGCTCTGGCTCCTAGAGCAGCCCGTAGGTATGCCTAACAGCCAAAATCAACTCGAACAGCCGTCTGCACACCTACTATAAGACGCTCAGGCCTATAGTTTGCATAACCCAAAATTGCATTGAAAGGTTAGTCTGTTATCTTACTCTGTAGCCATTCAATCTTGCATTCAATTGGTTTTTGAAATTCAAAAATCAATTATTTTGTCGCATGATGATGAAACCAATAATAATAATAATAGTAGGGAAAAACTCTCTATCACGAGAGTATATATAATGTTCTAAAGGGTCCACAATAATACAAAGTGTAAAAAGTCTGTGTATAATTTTGAAGACTTTACAGATAGCTTTCGAACCCTTCCCTGGGTTCATCTTCAGTCCTTGGACTGAAGATGAACCCAGGGAAGGGTTCGAAAGCTATCTGTAAAGTCTTCAAAATTATACACAGACTTTTTACACTTTGTATTATTGTGGACCCTTTAGAACAAAATAATAATAATAATAATGTGGCGCCATGGCAGAGTGGGTTAGGTCGTCAATGGACTGGTTAAGCAACATTGGGGCTGGTCAGTCGTTGGATGGGTGACCGCTCTCCTTGGCTTTGATTCCTTGGGAAAGGATCTTTACCATAATTTCCTCAGTCTACTCAACTGTAAATGAGTACATATCCCTGATGGGGTAGGGTCCAGCTATGGGTTAAATAGCAAAACTCAGCAATGATGTTAAGAAATGAAGGAATAAACGACAACGACGTAAATGGAACCTCTGGCAACAGAGGAGCTTCGTCCGGCAGCCAGGTATTCAACCCAATTGAAGGGGAAGACGGTCAGGTACTTGGAGGTCGTCATCCAGCAACTGATCACCACAACGACAGTAACCAACAGCCTGAGATTGTAGCTACAGAAGCAAACCAAAGGAAGAAATGGACAAGAGAAGAAAATAAGGAAATATGGAGATGCTACATCAGAAGCAAGCCGACGGAGAGAGGATATAGAAGAAGATTGGTCAACATCTGGAATGAGAGGAATAACACCCCCAAAACAGAGCAGAGGCTGGCAGACCAAGTAAGGAACATAAAGAAAAATAACTGGCTCTCCCCAACAGAAAGAGAAGAACTGGAAAGGGAAATGTCACGCAACAACGAATTACACGAAGACGAACTGAGAGACGATGCCACAGAAGACGACAGGGATGATGAGGTATCAAACAACGACACACGAAGAAACACCGACGAAGTAACAGAGAGGACGGAATGGGTAGAAAAGATTAGACAATGGATGGAGCCAGTTACAGAGAGAACAAAGATCCCCTCCATGAAAGCCTACAACACCAAGAAATTAAGGGAGAAAACAAGTGAGGTCAATGAAAAAATGGGCATAATACACACCACCAGTATCACAGAAACAAATAACTTGGCATATGCAGGAGCAAGATTAGTAGCAGAACTGATGGGGATTCGAACACCAACACCACCAGCACAACCAACCCAACAGAAACCAAAACAGCAACCTCCATGGAAAAGGCTCCTGGAAAAGCAAATCATGGTGATGAGATCTGACTTGAGTAAACTGAAAGAGATGGCAGAAAAAAAGGCTAAGAAGCAAGAAAACAAGGGAGGAACTCAACGAGAAATACAAAGTACAAGAGAGGGGACTAAACAACACAATAGAAGATGTAAATCAGAGGCTTAAGGCCAAAGCACATAAGATCCAATGGTACATGAACAGGAATAAGGGATACCAACAGACCAAACTATTCGGAACCAACCAGAAAAGACTATACAGCCAACTAAGAGGGGAAGACAGCCACCAAGAAATTCCTGAAGCCGAACCAAGTAAGAGAATCTGGGTAAACATATGGAGCAATCCGGTATCACACAACAAACATGCAACATGGCTCCAGGAAGTCAAGGAAGAAGAAACATGGCGAATAAAACAAAGATTCACAGAGATCACGACAGACACAGTCAGACACCAACTAAAGAAAATGCCACACTGGAAAGCCCCAGGTCCCGATGAAGTCCATGGATACTGGCTCAAAAACTTCGAGGCCCTACACCCACGAATAGCAGAACAACTCCAGCATTGTATCTCAAATCACCATGCACCCAAATGGATGACCACAGGAAGAACATCCTTAATACAAAAAGACAAGAGTAAGGGAAATATAGCCAGTAACTACAGGCCTATCACCTGCCTACCAATAATGTGGAAGTTACTAACAGGTATCATCAGTGAAAGGCTATACAATTACATAGAGGAGACAAACACCATCCCCCACCAACAGAAAGGCTGCAGAAGGAAGTGTAGGGGCACAAAAGACCAGCTCCTGATAGACAAAATGGTAATGAAGAACAGTAGGAGAAGAAAAACCAACCTAAGCATGGCATGGATAGACTATAAGAAAGCCTTCGACATGATACCACGCACATGGCTAATAGAATGCCTGAAAATATATGGGGCAGAGGAAAACACCATCAGCTTCCTCAAAAATACAATGCGCAACTGGAATACAATACTTAGAAGCTCTGGAATAAGACTAGCAGAGGTTAATATCAGGAGAGGGATCTTCCAGGGCGACTCACTGTCCCCACTACTCTTCGTAGTAGCCATGATTCCCATGACAAAAGTACTACAAAAGATGGATGCCAGGTACCAACTCAAGAAAAGAGGCAACAGAATCAACCATCTGATGTTCATGGACGACATCAAGCTGTATGGTAAGAGCATCAAGGAAATAGATACCCTAATCCTGACTGTAAGGATTGTATCTGGGGACATTAGGATGGAGTTTGGAATAGAAAAATGCGCCTTAGTCAACATACAGAAAGGCAAAGTAAACGAGAACTGAAGGGATAAAGCTACCAGATGGAGCAACATCAAACACATAGATGAGACAGGATACAAATACCTGGGAATAATGGAAGGAGGGGATATAAAACACCAAGAGATGAAGGACACGATCAGGAAAGAATATATGCAGAGACTCAAGGCGATACTCAAGTCAAAACTCAACGCCGGAAATATGATAAAAGCCATAAACACATGGGCAGTGCCAGTAATCAAATACAGCGCAGGAATAGTGGAATGGACGAAGGCAGAACTCCGCAGCATAGATCAGAAAACCAGGAAACATATGACAATACACAAAGCACTACACCCAAGAGCAGATACGGACAGACTATACATAACACGAAAGGAAGGAGGGAGAGGACTACTAAGTATAGAGGACTGCGTCAACATCGAGAACAGAGCACTGGGGCAATATCTGAAAACCAGTGAAGACGAGTGGCTAAAGAGTGCATGGGAAGAAGGACTAATAAAAGTAGATGAAGACCCAGAAATGGACAATACATGAGACAGACTAAAGAACTAGCCAGCGATGACACATGGCAATGGCTACAGAGGGGAGAGCTAAAGAAGGAAACTGAAGGAATGATAACAGCGGCACAAAATCAACCCCTAAGAACCAGATATGTTCAAAGAACGATAGACGGAAATAACATCTCTCCCATATGTAGGAAGTGCAATACGAAAAATGAAACCATAAACCACATAGCAAGCGAATTTTCGGCACTTGCACAGAACCAGTACAAAAAGAGGCATGATTCAGTGGCAAAAGCCCTCTACTGGGGCCTGTGCAAGAAGCATCAGCTACCTTGCAGTAATAAGTGGTACGAGCACCAACCTGAGGGAGTGATAGAAAACGATCAGGCAAAGATCCTCTGGGACTATGGTATCAGAACGGATAGGGTGATACGTGCAAATAGACCAGACGTGACGTTGATTGACAAAGTCAAGAAGAAAGTATCACTCATTGATGTCGCTATACCATGGGACACCAGAGTTGAAGAGGAAGAGAGGGAAAAACTGGATAAGTATCAAGATCTAAAAATAGAAATAAGAAGGATATGGGATATGCCAGTGGAAATCATACCCATAATCATAGGAGCACTAGGCACGATCCCAAGATCCCTGAAAAGGAATCTAGAAAAACTAGACGCTGAAGTAGCTCCAGGACTCATGCAGAAGAGTTGATCCTAGAAACGGCACACATAGTAAGAAAAGTGATGGACTCCTAAGGAGGCAGGATGCAACCCGGAACCCCACACTGTAAATACCACCCAGTAGAATTGGAGGACTGTGATAGAGAAAGAAAGAAAAAATAATAATAATATAAAAGTCGAGTCTCTCCGTCGACACTAAAGAGATTCGTAACCTAACCAAATATAATACTGAATACAATAACTGGAAATTTTGGAAAATACACAGAAATATCGTCGAAGTATTTCGCATTCAGTCCATACTACACGGACTGATGATGATATTACAACTACCATCTACCATTCGTGCGACAAATATTCAGTAAGTTAGTAGAACTACAGATCTCCCATGATTCCATCGTCCATGGCAAGAAGTGTGTTCCTTGCGTTACGGAAACAATAGACTAGAGACTATTTATTCCGTGGGCGAGGCGTACGGAAATTCTGGAATTGTTATTGCAAAAGTTACGTTTTCGGTTGTTGAACGAGATTTTGGTTGTTTCAAATGTGTTAACAGTGGTAAGTATTGCCTTGTTCCTTGTTCTCGAGTTTTGGTTGATAATTATTGATGTGTTCGTCTGTGGGTTTATGTTTCTTGTGAGTTATTGAGTTGATTGATTGATTTTCTGTTGATGCTGGTAGTTGACTTAAATGTTTGTGGGTTAAATTTCTTGTTAAATATTACATTATTCTCGACACTGGTAAGGATTTTAAAGTGCTCTAAAGCTTTTAAGCCTGGTACACACTATGCCATCACTTGCAGCTGGAGGATCATATGCAAGCCTCCAATAATCAAATTCAAATTCAAAAAGTTTATTGATATACATCAAATGGAGTGTAGGAGCATGCTGCTATACTCACCTACAAAATTCAAAAGATTCCAGGCAAAAATCATAATAAATACGTAAATAAAATTAAAAAACAGTAATGAAAAGCAAATATTTTACATGAGAAGAATTTTAACCCAATTTATACAAAAGCAAATGCCAAGCTATAATGCAAATTTTATACAAACCAAATGTTTATGTGCTAAAGCAAATTTCCAATAGGCAAAAGCCATACAAAACAAATATAACTATATTCAACCAGGATTTCAAAACAGAGCCTCGGTCTGATCATCCCCGAAACCTGTGAAGCCATCTATATGTCCTTAGGGAGGATTATTTGAAAGGTTCAAATATAGGTACAAAGTACACAAATATTTTTTTATTACAAAAAACGCAGCTCACCAAAACACCATAACTTCGGAGCTCCAGACTTCTGTGATGCTTTGATTGCAGACATTTCCCTGTAGAATGTCTTCATTCCGTAATGTACAGTTTACAAAACTCGATAACTCTGATTTTATGGTTTCCAAGCTTGCACTCCTGATGTTTCTCATCTTGTAATGCTTGCATTTGATGTTCCAAACATGGATGTTCCTTCAGTAATTCAATAAAATGTAATGTTAGCCCTTGTCCTCTCAAGGGTTTGGCGGTTGGTGGTGAGCGGACATCCTCCCCCTCTGATCGTTGGTGCATCACAAGCTGCGCAATGAAATGGCTCGGCCCCATCGACACGTTCGTGATGCAGCTACGTGTTGAAAAAACCCGTTTTTCAACGCATCCATCTAACACTGCGAGCATCATGATGCATAGTGTGTACGGGGCTTAGTCAATGACTGATTTGGTTAACGTTCACGTTTGTGGGTAGAGTTCCGGTTGAAATTTTAAATGTTCTAACTTCTTGTCTATGCCCATGACAACACATTTAAGATGCTCTACTTAATATTTGTACAGTTTTGGCTACGAGTAACAAGTGCTTGAACCCTCTTCAGGTCTCTGGAGACTTCTGGCTCAACTTTGATAACTCTAGACCTATAACAGACCAACTGGTGCAGTGGTGTTTCAGGCTTCGATGGTAAATATTTTTCCTTCAAAATTGAAAGGTAAGGTGGCTTCTGCTTTTTTAATGTAACCTTGCAAGCTACTCTCCCCCCTTCAGGGGCAGAGCCCCTGGAGGGGGGAGAATCTCCTTTGACTTACGATAGACTTCGGTCTATCGTAAGTTAAGAGGGGCTTGCACTTAGACTTACAAAAATTAACATAAATGGTGGTAGGACATTGTATTAATATCTAGAGACTAAAGGTTACTTTTAAACCTATACTAGATTGCCAGTGTAAAGTTTTCAACTTATTTTTCGGGTGGATCATATAAATTTGGCTTGCTGTTAGAATTTTAAATTAAGATAGGCCTATTAATTTTCAGCCTAACACAAAAGCATTCCTGTCTGACCTGGAAACAGGAAATTCAAATAGTGTATCAAACACAAGGCTGTATTTTAACCTTAGAGCACACCAGTTTTAACCTGTGACAGTTAGGCCTATACTCCATTGCAGTAACCTGACCTAGGCTAAGACAAAGATTTCCTTACATATGACTGTCTTTAATCACTATTGCCTAATAAAATAGTATAGTTAAATAGTTAGATCCCTAGGAACAGTTTAACCTGTGGTTTGTGAAGAGGTAGCGCCTGTAAGATATGGAGGTTAATCTTGTGTTGCCTGTGTGATTCTTAACATTGCCATTAACACTGAGCCAATTAAGTCTCGCTCGTCAGGCTTTGTTTATAGCTCATGTTTTGGCAGTATACACATGTAGGGCCGGCAGTTAGTAACTGATCTGTGAGTATATAAACAATTTAACTAAAGGGTAATAATGATTGCTCCTTTTATGCTCTGCGTTACTCTGCTGTAACAAGGTCTTCAGGTCAATAGTCTTAACATTTTACCCCTCACTGACCAAGAGGGTCTGTAAATTTAATGTTTTTGACTTGGCCAATTAGTCTCCAAAATGACTAGGTAACTGTAAACAGAGGTGATCCAAGTACTTAATACCATAAATTTAATATTTCTCAGATAGGTTTATAAAGCAACAGCTACTTTATATAGTGACAGGTCATCAGATTGAACTTTCAAAAGTCGAATAAGTTTAAATTATAAAATTCACTTGAGGAAAAATTAAGTTAATGCAACTTCTGGAAAAAGCATAGTTATTTGTAGTCTCTGGAGAAAGTATAGTTTCTAGTCTCGTAGCATTCACTAAGACTTATTAGTTACGCTGCTTTGCCAAATTATATATTAGATACTGGAAGATATAATCATTAAGTCTCGAAGATATTGGGATTAGATGTTTTCATGGTTAGTGTATTTAAAGGTATATAGTTTTCATCAAAGTAGGCCATATATGAAATCTTGAGTATTCAAAAGTAACTTACAACTAAATTACTCCAAACAGATCAACTATGACAAACTTCTATTCTTTTCAGGTCCGCCAGTTCGGTTGCTCTCAAGATCTCCATAGACAATTGACGGATAGCTGGAACTAGGCCTATAATGAATTTAAATCCGTGGTAAATAAGTGGTAGTTTGTCCGTAATGAAGCTCTGAAAGTGTAAACCTCATTAGCCTCGTGTCTCCAAAGAAGCTGAGAAAGTATAGCCCAATAGCCTTCGTAATAGTAGGCTATACGGTACGCTATTGACATGCTGGCCACGCGAAAATTAAGATTGTTTATATGGAGTCTTAAAATACACATGGTATGATTTTTTTTTTTTTTGTGGAATTATATAAAGATTGTTTCTGGGTCTTCACTTCAACCTGATTTTCGTAATATAAGCATGGGGTAAGAAATCTTTAGTACCACAAATTTAAGCTTAAAGCTTTAAGAGACTTGATTTGTGAAATTGATAAATTTGGTGAAATATAAACCAGGCACCAGATCTATCTTAAAACTAGAATTAATATTGCAATTCAAGCTTTGTTAAACCAGAACTGGTTTGTGAGATCCTGGGTTATATCCTATTTTGAAATGAGAATGAAGCAATGATTTGCTAAACCAGAATTGGTTTGGTTTGTATGGACATTCACTTTGGTTATCTCGACCCACTGAGACTAAAAAGCATTGGTTTGCTAATACTCTTGGGAGGTAGCCAATATTACCCTTGGGGACCCCACGTGAACTGAATTTGGTAACCAGGTCTTACGAGAGGAAGTATATGGTTAATAGTTTTAAGTATATACAGTTGAGAAACTGATAGTGGTTAATCAAAATGATTAATTTAGTTCTAGAGAGGTTGATGAAACTGAGGTAGTGGTTACTAAAACATGACTATCTAGTTCTAGACCCTCTTGATTTGAGACTGCCTTGACGAAGTTATGCATTTTCAGCTGACGGCTGAAAATGCATAGCGGGCAAGAGGGATTTTGAACTGGGAGAAATATCTCCCAGTTCGAATCCAAAAGTCTCAATTTTCCTCTTACTTTAATTTTTGTTTCCACTCTTCTACTATCTTTAACTCGGTTGCTCAACCTAGCTGTCCCCCCCTCTTCACTAAAACCCTCTTACAGGTTGGGCAGGGGCTGGGCTTCTGGCATTGGCTCTTTCTTGATCCGAATGGCGGAGACTGTAGAGGTTTGGTCCGCCTCTCGAGTATGTTTGGACCCTGAGGATGTTATGATTTCATACCAATATCTATCGGGGCGGAACTACCTATGGGGGACTTGTCTGGGGAATCCGGGGAGGTATAGTCTCTACGGTAGGACTCTCGGCATTCTATTCGGTTTGCCCTCTATTGTAACATGAATGGGGATGATTGCATACTAGTTATGCCCTCAGTCCTATCAAGCGGGTTTTGCTTACACTTGAGCCACTCCTGTTATGATAGAGCTATCCCTTCGGGGTAGGGTAGGGAGTGGACATACAGGAGTCAGTCTCTGCGGAGTGTCTTTGGTGAGAGAGGGGTTGGTGCGGGGGGCCTGGTTTTCTGCCTGATTTGCAGTAGGTTTTTCAAATTTCTTTTGAAGGATTAATGATTAACGACCCTATAATAAACCCCCGGACAATGCGACCTCCTAACACTACCCTCCTCTTCGACCTCTGGCACGAACAAGGACAATCCTAAAGAAAATTCAATTGTACAGAAGACGACCCATGACAAGACCTTGAATGTGGCTATGGAAAGCTCTAGCAGTGGTGAGAGAATCCTTTATGTTAATTCTCTCCCCTCAGATTTAAATTGTTTTGCATTTATGGAAATGTTTGGAAGGTATGGTGAAATTAAAGTCAAAGTATTGTGAAACTGAAGATTTTGCATTTTGGAGGGTTTGGATTGAGTTTACTACTCATAAGAATGCCATGAATGCTTTAAAGTGTTCATCTAAGGAAAACTTAAAATGTGTATTAATTCATAAAATACCCCAGAATGTTGAAGTAGATTCCTTTTATCCAGCTAGGGTCAGTCAGGAAACTACAGATGGGAAACGTAAGGGGAGGACACCTCTACCTGCCAGGTGGCTGATTGTTTTAACAAAATTAGACTTTTGCAATCTTTTTCACTTCAGGAAACATTTGAGAACGTTGGTAGGAACAATGACCAACTCTGATATTACTAGATTTAGAAAGAACAGCTTTTTTGGTTCATGCAAAGTCTTATAGATAAGGTCACATAATCTTAAGTTGAAAAATACTAACATGATAAAAGAGGTCAAACAACACTATAGTTTTAGTTATGCTAAGGGAGTGGTATTCAGTCAGACCTATATGAACTGTCTGACGAGGAATTGCTGGAAATGTGTGATGATAAAGTGTGGAAGATTTTCAAGGTTCCAAGGTCAAGAATTATTATTTTCACTTTTAATAATGATCAAGTTCCTCATTATGTAGTATATGTTGATAAGGAGAGATTTCGTGTTTACCTTTTAAGCATAGACCACTCCAATGCTTCATATGTTTTGGATATGGTCACTCGTCAATGGTGTGTACTAGAGACCAGTTATGTGCTGCCTGCTCCTTACAAAAGCATGAAGGCGAATATTCTAATCCAATATTATGTATAAATTGTAAGGGAAATCGTAATGCAAGGCATAAGGAATGTGAGTAATTAAAAAATGAAGTGGTAGCCATAGAGAAAGCTCATGCTGAACATATAAGTATTGGCCAGGCAAAAAGACTTTTGTTCCCAAAACCTCAATATAATGATGTAGTGGAAAGTCGACTAAAAAAGATCGATCTAGGATGCCAACTTCAAAGCCAAAGCTTCTACTATCCCCTTCTGAGCTCGAAGTACATTCAGCATCTCCGCCTTCATCCAAGAAGGCCCCTTTGTCCCCTCCCGATGGGCCTCATCTCGGCTTCTGGGAGGTCTCTCGGGCTTCTGATGTAGAAGCCTCACAGGCAGCGACCTGGGTATGTCCCAGAATGAAACCTTGTTCAGTGCACCTCATAAGGCTCAGGTGCACGCTGCAGAGACGTTGCCTCTTAGAAATAAGAGACCCCGTACTTCATCATCTCCACCTATATCCCCACACCATGGTAGGGTTCCCAAGAAAGGAAATAGCAGGTCTCTTGAGGATCTGCCAAGTTCCTCCTCTACGAAACAAAGCCCAAGACCAAGTCTTTCCAGACCAGCCCATTCCAAGTCAAAAAAAAAAAAAAAAAATCTAATTGTGAATAATGGCTCTATGTTAGTGGAACATACGAGGTTTCCATTCAAACAGAGAACAGGTCCAGGTCCTTTTTAAGGAGCATAATTTAGCTGCCCTTTGTTTGCAAGAGACCAAACTAGGTAATGTTTCTCCTAACTGTGGAGAGAACTTTATTTTTCACAGATCACCACCACTTGTAGGTGAACGTGCTCATGGTGGCACATGTATTATTGCGGCCAAGCTATTACCACAAAAAATTATCCAATTAGACTCGGTACTGCAAGCTTGTGCAACACAGATTTTCATCAACAAATGGGTCACTCTGTGCTCTCTCTATCTAGAACCTGACCTAGATTCTAACTCGATTGGTGGACAGAGCTGGCAATCCAAGACAAATAGAGGTTGAAGATTTGCAATCACTTTTAGACCAACTGCCTCAGCCTTTCATTCTGATGGGGGATTTCAATGCAAAACACACATTGTGGGGGGAAGGTAGGTGTGATCACCGTGGGCTTATAATTGAAAGATTGTTAGATTGCAATGATGTAGTTTTAATGAACGATAGTGCTCCTACAAGGTTTGATGTAGCCCATAACTCCAGTTCAGCAATTGATATTACAAAATGTTCGTCATCATTACGATTAGACTAAGTGGTCAGTGGATGAAAATCTCTAATGGAGCGACCACTATCCCATCCATCTTAAGTATGTACAAAATACACTCTCCCCATCTTTACCCAATGGAAGATAAAGGAGGCAGATTGGCAGCTGTATGAAAAATCTACCAAAGTCAATCGTAAGGCCAATGAATTTCCTTGCCCCTCGGCTGCCTATGAATATCTCGCTAGTGTAATGATTGGAGGGCCAATGATGTCAATTCCTAAAACACCAGGGAAACCCCGTCGCCCACTGGTACCTTGGTGGAATAGTAAATGTGCCTTGAGTAGGAAAATTGCAAGAGCTAGTTACAAGCGATATCGAAGACGTCCTGTCTTGGTTAATAGAATAATATACAAGAAATACCTCGCCAAACAAAAGCAAGTTTTTAAAGAAGCAAGGAGGGAGTCCTTCGTTAGGTACATATCAGAATTAAAGTATAACTCGCCACTTTCTCTGGTTTGGGATAGAATCCGTAAATTACTAGGGAAATTTTCCCCTTCTCCCTTACCTATTTTGAAAATCAACCTGGTAGTTATATCGGATGCAAGAGAGGTGGCAGAGGCCTTTGCTCGGCACTTTTCAAGCATTTCAAGCCCCAGTCATTACTCCCCTTAATTTTGCAATATTAGAAACACAACCATAGTTAATCCGCCTGTTTGTTCTAACTCTGAGGCATATAACCTTCCATTTAGTATTGTCGAATTCGAATATGCCTTATCTTTGTCTTCTGGAGAAGATGATATTATTTATGCAATGATTTCTCATTTACCTCTGGAGTCAAAAAAATTCTTTGTTGATGTTTTGAACGAATTCTGGTGCCCAGGAACTTCATACAAGTTGTGGAAAAACTCTGTTATAGTTCCTTTTTTGAAACCTGGAAAGGACCCTAGTCATCCCAAAAGTTATAGGCCTATTGCTCTTACCAGCTCTGTCTTCAAGATCTACGAACGAATGGTGAATTTTCGTCTGATGTGGTTATTAGAAACAAAGAGCCTGTTGTCGAAGAGGCAATTTGGCTTTCGCAAGAATAGAAGTACTTTGGACCCCTTATTATGTCTCACACGTGAGATTCAGAATGCTTTTGCAGTCCAAAATCAAACCATTGCTGTGTTCTTCGATCTGGAAAAGGCATTTGATACTACCTGGAGGGCTGGTATTTTAATGCAGCGAGTGAATGGCGTATGGGGGTTTTGCTTCTGGTTTTTTCTTTTTGTGTTGGGGGGGGGGGGTTTTTTGTTTTTTTTTTTGGGTGGTGGTTTTTTGTTTGTGTGTGCGTTGGCTTGTTGTTGTTTGGGGGGGCTGGCATTTTAATGCAGCTGGTTGAATGGCGTATTGGTGGCAATTTGTATAATTTTGCCAAAGACTTCCTGTCTGACCGGTACCTTAAAGTTAGAATTGGCCCTACCTTCTCATCAGAGTATCTTCAGGAAGAAGGCATTCCACAGGGGTGTGTGCTTAGTCCAACCTTTTTTAATATTGCCATTAATGGTTTACTCGAACATCTCCCTGTTGGAGTAACTGGTCAAGCATTCGCGGATGATATTGTTGTTATGTGTAGTAGAGCTATTGCAGTTGAAGCTTGTACTAAAATTCAGATTGCAATTAATGCTTCTACTACTTGGGCTAATAGTAAAGGTTTCAAATTTTCTGCTGAAAAAAAACTAAAGCTATACGTTTTTGTAGAACACGAAGAAGGGAAGAGATTCCAACCTTATTTTTAGAAGGTTCTATTTTGTTGTATGAAGATAAAGTCAAATATTTAGGAATTAATTTTGACAAAAAATTGACTTATGCTGAACATATAAATGAGACTGCAGTAAATGTTTAACAACGGTGCAATATTCTCAAAGTTGTTAGTAACCTGAATTTTGGAGCTGACCGTACTACTTTATTAAGGATTTATCAGGCCCTATGCTTGAGTAAGATTGATTATGGATCTCAGGTTTATGGCTCGGCATGTAAGACCTTGTTAGGCAAGCTGGATGTAGTACACAATATGGCATTGCGTATTTGTACAGGTGCTTTTAAAACTTCTCCTGTTGAGAGCCTTTATGTAGACTCTGGTTTTCCTCCACTTTTCATTCGGAGGGAGGAACAGGGTCTCCGATATTTGTCACGAGCACTAACCTCTCAATATAATCCAAATTTTAAGTATATAAAACATCCTGTTGACAGAGCACCAACTAGACCTACATTGCCTTAGCCCCTTGAAGTTAGATTAAACATAAGTGCGAGAGAGGTAGGCCTTATTCCTCCACTAGTTATGGACACTACATTTTCTAAATTCCCTCCTTGGCGTAGACCTGCTTTAGATATTTGCCAAGTTAGAGACAACAAAAAGATCAGCTCAAATGTTCAGCTTAAAAGTAACTTCTTGGCCCATGTTTCTGAGCATAGTAACTCGATTGCTGTATATACAGATGGGTCAAAATCAGCAAATGGAGTTGGATGTTCTGTCATCGTCGGTGAGAGAACAATTAAAAAAAAGCCTCCCTATTAAGTTCTCAATTTTTAATGCTGAGATTTATGCAATTTTTAGCGTTCTGAAATTTATTTTTAGTACAGGTAGCACTGGGGACTCGTATATTATTTGTTGTGATTCCCAGAGTTCCCTAGCTGCACTCCAGAAGTTGATGCCATCTAATCAACTCGTCCAAGAGGTGCAGGATTGGCTTGTCCTCCTGCATTCTCGAAAACACATCAGTGTGAAGTTTTGTTGGGTTCCCTCGCATGTGGGAATTCGTGGTAACGAGCTGGCTGATACAGCCGCTAAGCAGGCAGCTTCCTCCCGGGCTTCCCACTCTGTGAGGGTTCCCTGGGAAGATTTTAAACTTTTTATTAAATCATTTTAGTAATTTAAAGCTGAAATCGATCAGACCTTCTGTTCATCCCTGGTCCCCTTCTGTTGGGATGGATAGAAGATCTAGTATAGTTTTAACGCGCCTGCGTATAGGGCATACGTTTTTAACACACAGGTATCTTTTAACTAGTGGAGCAGAGAGGCAGGTTCCTCAATGCTCCAAATGTAATGTTGGCTTAACAGTGAGGCATATATTTGTCGACTGTCCTCTATTTTAATCATAGACGTATAGGTTTGGTTTCACCAACAAACCTTTGTCAGATATTTTAGGAGAGGGTGCTCCCGCAGAGGAGATTTTTAAATTTTTTAAGAAAATTCATTTGTTTTATGATATTTAATTGATTATTTTAATATAAATTTGATTTTAATAATTTGGATTAATTATATAAGTGTACCTTTTATTAGTAAATATATCCAGTTGATATATATGCGCTGAATGGCCTTTGGCTCCGGCGCATGGCAAATGGCCACATATCTTATAAATTCATTCATTCATTCTAGTTCTAGAGGTAGATGAAACTGAGGTAGTGGTTACCAAAACATGACTATCTAGTTTTAGAGGTAAATGAAACTGTGGTAGTGGTTACTAAAACATGAATATCTAGCTCTAGAGGTAGATGAAACTGAGGTAGAGTAGTTAACTAAACCAAAACATAGCGCCTCCCTTGTAGTACTGAATGGTCATAGTGTTGCCCCAGTGCTTGGGCATGTAAGCCTAAATACCATAAATCAATGCATCAGTAAAATTCTCTCCCAGATTTAAAGGAAAATAAAAACTTTACTCTATTGGGAATCCATTAGCCAATCCACGCCCCCTTTGCATCTAGAGTAACCTTCTCTCCCACATTTGAAGGAAAACTTTTTATTCTTTTGGGAAAGAAGATACTCGACACCACTGCTGAGCTAATAGGTCTTGGATGTGTGTGGCCGAATGCCAGACTGTTAATTAAACAGCGGAGGTCCCCTTCCCCTACAGCATTAGCCCGTTTTTGTATTTGGTCTTTAGAGCAAAGCGTGGAAAAATGCAGCTAAAAGTTACATGGATCCGAACATAATTAGTTTCTGAAGAAGCCTGATGCGAGATCGGAGGGCGAATAGAAAGGTACTCTACCTAGAACGCTAGTAATAGACTTATTTTATTCAGTCTTAACAAGCAATTATTCAGTTATGCAGCTGTAGGATTCCTACAGCTGAATAACTGAATAAATGCATGGTAAGTATGAATAAAACATTATAGAAATATAATTTCCTTTAAAGTGTATCTCGGCTTGGAGTTGAATCTAGAAGTTCCATTTGCACTACCTGAAACCTATGTTTTTATCTGAAACCTATGTTTTAAAATGTTTACTGCGTTCCTGGTGTATTAAGAGGCTTCAGGCCTCTTGTCTGTATCTGGGAAGTATCTGATGAACTCTGATTGCAAGTCAGATGAGTGATTATTTGTTCCTGCAACTCTGAATAAACATGAATGTGAATGAGAGCAGAGTACAAGTCATTAAAACTAGCTATAGTGGACGTTTCCACAGGTCGAGTTTGGCCATGAAGGTTCGAATGGTGTCTGTGGCTTGTCGACTGTGTTCTTGTGGTTTATGGTTGAGAGAATTCAATGCTTCGAAAACGTCCACCAGTTAGGCTAGAGATAACTTAAAGCCTTCAGATTGGAACTTGTGGCTTGTTACGGAGGTCTGCCTACTGCTGCGAATATAGAAATAATGCCACTACTTCTCATAGCTTATAAAGAAGTCCAAGCTGTTAAAATGGGACCATTTTGACAGCTGTCTTACGTTCAGTTCAATTCTCGAGAATTCCACTGAGGAGTTAGAGATATATATTTCTGGTGATAGAAGTTCACTCTCGACGTGGTTCGGAAGTCACGTATAAAGTCGTTGGTCCCGTTGCTGAATAACCACTGGTTCCATGCAACGTCAAAACACCACACAAACAAACAAATATCTTACGTTCGCGTGAAACTGCAAGAGTTCTTTCTCCGATTCCATATCCTTACATAACAGTTTGAAGAGATACATAAGGCGCCAGCTCTGATATAGTTGACTGTTTTGATAGCCACGTTCAGGGCATCCTGGATGAATTATGCAGTGTGTAACTGCAGTAGATGGCTTTTTTTTCACCCTCATCATTCCAGAATGAAGACCAAGCATAGCTGAGGCTCCTTCAGTGCAAGCTCCTACCAGCGAGTCCCACGAAGGTTGGTTTTCCTGCTGGGAGTTTGGACTCTTCTTGAAAAATATATGCTGCTGTTGGTTCTACCTCTTGGAACATATGCGCAACTGTTGGTTCTACTTCTTGGAACATATACGCAGCTGTTGGTTCTACTTCTTGGAACATACACGCTGCTGTTGGTGCTACTACTTGGAACATATATGCGCGTTCGGTTCTGCTTCTTGGAATATACGCTGCTGTTGTTCTACTTCTTGAAACAATATTCTGCTGTTGGCTTCTGCTTCTTGAAACATAGTACGCTGCGTTGGTCTACTTCTGGAACTATACGCCGGCTGTTGGTTCTTACTTCTTGGAAGCATATACGCAGCTGTTGGTTCTATCTCATGGAACATATACGCAACTGTTGGTTCTACTTCTTGGAACATCTGCTGTTGGTTCTACTTCTTGGAACATATATGCTGCTGTTGGTTCTACTTCTTGGAACATATACGCTGCTGTTGGTTCTACTTCTTGGAACATATACGCTGCTGTTGGTTCTACTTCTTGGAACATATACGCTGCTGTTGGTTCTACTTCTTGGAACATATACGCTGCTGTTGGTTCTACTTCTTGGAACATATACGCTGCTGTTGGTTCTACTTCTTTGGAAATATATGCTGCTGTTGTAGAAAGTATATCTTAGTTTTACCAGACCACTATGCTGGCCCGAAGGATTAGATATTTCTACGTAACTAGGAACCAATTGGATACCTAACAACGGGACCTACAGCTTATTGTGGGATCCGAACCACATTATATCGAGAAATAAATTTCTACCACCAGAAATAAATTCCTCTGGTTCCGCGCTGGCCGAGCCGAGAATCGAACTTCGGACCATCGGATTGGTAGCTGAGCGCGAAATCGACTCGTCCAACGTGGAACTTGCTGTTGTAGAACCTTCAATGGGGTGACTGAACAGCATTCCATCCAGTTGTCTGACTCGAAACGAGCATACACCAGTAGTTAGCGCCTCAGTGGCGTGGTTGGTATGGTCTTTGCGCCTGCCACCTCGGTGGTCGCGAGTTCGACTCTCGGGCATTCCGCTGAGGGGTCAGAGATGTGTATTTCTGATGATAGAAGTTCATCACTCTCGATGTGGTTCAGCGGAGGTGACATAAATTTAGCCTTTGGTTGGTCCCGTTGCTGAATAACCATACTGGTTCCATGCAACTTTAAACCACCATACAAACAAAGTAGTTACACCAGTAGTTGAGAACACTTAGAGATATCTGTCAGTCGTTTCGTCACACAAGATGGGGGAAAATAAAAACTAAAGAATCCTTACTTGGTTAAGATTTTTATCTTTGATTTCTCGAGACAGTTTGATAGTGGAGTTTTGGAACTGGAGTGTAGAATTTAGGCCAATGGACAAACACTGAGACCTATAAGGTCATTCAGCCCTGAAACCGAATTTGAAAGCAGAGAGGTTAGAACGGAGAGAGAGAGAGAGAGAGAGAGGAGAGAGAGAGAGAGAGAGAGAGAGAGAACACTTACACACAGTCTTAAGCATAACTTGTCGGGTCAAATAAGGCGATCAATTCCCTCAGAGTATTTTTTTTTTTTTTTTTAAGGCTGTTCCAGCACTGCTTCCGACAGTGGCAGAACCGTTAGGAGACGTTGTGGGGGGGGGGGGGGGGTGGCAGCCCCAGGGGACTACTGTGAAGGACACCAGCGTAAGATTGTTGTACCTGAATACCAGCATCTTATATAAAAAGAAGTTCGAATATTTCCTTAAAGACACCTCGCGTAAATATCTGGGAACAGGAGCCACCTGAAGGATGAGGTGATAAATAAAGAGAAGCCACACAATACTGACAGCTTGTAATTGGAAATATGAAAAAAACTCTAAGAGAATTGCTCGCCTGATTTGACGGGATAAAAAATTTACCCCGTCAAAAAAGGCAAGCTATTATACTTGAGACTGTGTAAATGTTTCTCTCTCTCTCTCTCTCTCTCTCTCTCTCTCTCTCTCTCTCTCTCTCTCTCTCTCTCTGGGCAACAGGCAATTGGCAGCTCCATCACAATAATGCACCCCTTCAGAGAGAGAGAGAGAGGAGAGAAACATAATGTAAGGGAGTATACCGAGTCAAATAAGGCGTGCAAATCCCATAGAGTTTTCCCTCCAAGACACTGGAAACCAGATTCCAGTCCAGAGAAGACATGCACCATGCAGAATACGACTGACCAGCTGCGCCCATCTCAAAAGAGGCTTTCCAGCGCTGCCTCCGGCAGAGGCAGAACCGTTGGGAGAAGGTTGGGGCGGGGGGACAGCCCAGGGGACTACTTGGCAGCAGATCTGTGAACGGTTGTTGTATCCGGCCTAAATTTTGTATCACAATATGCCCACTGCTCCAATGCACTACATCTCAGGCCCGTACCCTGACTTTTTTTTATGGGCGTTGGAGGTGGGTGGTAGGCGGGTGGTCAGGGATCTTTTTTTTTCTCTCCAAAACTGAACCTTTGCTTCTAAAGATGTCATTGTATATATCATATTTCTATCGTCACTTGTATTTCCTATTACTGAAGAATGATGTTAATGTTTAATAACAAAGTTTATAAAGAAAAAAATAAAGACTTGCCAAAAAATAAAACCCAAAAGATTGTCATTTATTACTTCGTGAGAACAATTCAATGGAAAAAGATTGTCACTGAAAATATAGACTTCCAGAAATTTTTTGGGGTGGGGGTCGTTCGACCCCTTCCCCCAGCCTCCACAACACTCCCTTCGGTACAGACCTGCATCTTCGCCTTGAACTTCGGAAGAGGTTCCAATTACACGACATCCTAATCACTCCAATTCTCCTGGCAGTTTGATAGTTTACTTAAACTTTTATTTATCTATTTATTAATGAATAAAATTCTAAGTAGATTCATATCACCCTTGCATCTGATGTCCAGACCAGTCCCATACGACGCTCCTGATTGGCTGTTGATAAGCCAATCACAGGGCTGGATACTCTCAGTCTCTCTCCTGAGAGTGTTCACTAGGCAGGATATGTATTTCCACTTCTCCTGAGGGATACTTTTGAAAGACGTATCCCTCAGGAGAAATGGAACATAGTACATCCTGCCTATGTGAACTCTCTCGAGAAACTTAGGAGAGTTTCCAGGCCCCGTGATTGGCTTATCAACATCCCAATCAGGAGCGTCGTAAGGGACGGGCCTAGACATCAGATGCACCGTTGAGGTGAATCTACTATAGCAGCTCCTTGCTTTTTCATGATGGCGTTCTTTGTCACTTATGTAAGCAGCAATTACAGCACTTACAGTCACCGGAGTTACAGCAATTTACAGCATTACTGTTTTTATTATTATTGTTATTGGTTTATCATAGCCATCCTATTCGACTGGGTGGTATTTATAGTGTGGGGTTCCGGGTTGCATCCTGCCTCCTTAGGAGCCATCACTTTCCTTACTATGTGCGCTGTTTCCAGGAGCACAGCCTTTTGCATGAGTCCTAGAGCTACTTCGGCATCTATAGCTTTTCCAGGTTCCTTTCCAAGGATCTTGGGATCGTGCCTCCTGGTTTCCCTATGATTATGGGTACAATTTCCACTGGCATATCCAGTATCCCTCTTATTTCTATTTTCAGGTCTTCATATTTATAGATTCTTTCTCTTCCTTCTCATCTACTCTGGTGTCCCGTGGTATTGCGACATCAATGAATTATTTTTATTATCATTATTATAATTGAAAACGGCTAGGGGGCAAACCAAGTCTTGGGGGGCGGTATCAGTATAATTTAAATTATCATAAAGTTCCCTTTTTATTTTTAGTTAAGATGCTCATTCATATCATCGAGTACTTTTATCATTTTCAGTGGCCATTGCTCAAAATTTGAGGAAATTCTTCGCTGAAGATGGAAAGGAAAAGAGATCAAATGATGTTTAGTGTAGTTTTTGTTTCCAGGATTTTCAAATTCTGCCTGGAAGCTTCCAGACCCCACAAGGCCACACTTAATCTCATTCCTTTCCTTTATTGAAATGGAACTGGAATATGTATTTCAGGCCAAATGCCAAGCAATCGCTAGGGCGACCTCATATGATGTGGTCATTCCTATCGACCTGGAATTGGTGCTGGAATATGTAATTCAGCCTAAAGACCAAGCAAGAGCTGGGTGACCTAATATGATGCAGTCATTCATATCGACCTGGAATTGGAGTTGGAATATGTCATTTAGGTCAAATTCCAAACAAGAGCTGGGGGACTTAATATGATGCAGTCATTCCTATCGACCTGGAATTGGAGTTGGAATATGTCATTTAGGTCAAATTCCAAACAAGCACTGGGTGACCTCATATGATGTGGTCATTCCTATCTCCTGCTATGATGATGGAATGATGTCAATTAGGTCAAATTCAAACAAGACACCGCATCGCTGGGTGTGGAATAACATGATGTGTCATTCTATCGACCTGGGATTGGAGCTGGAATTTGTCATTTAGGTCAAAGGCCAAGCGCTGGGACCTATGATGACGCGGTCATTCAGCGCTGAAAGGGAAACTGAGAGTAGAAAGGTTTGAGAGGCGTAACTGGAGGTGAAAACCTCTTGCAGTAGTAATATGAAGCAACTGTTAGAAGAATGTGGAAAGTGAGAATATGAACGGAGGTACAGTCAAAGGAATGAAAGGGGTTGCAGCAAAGTACCTTGAGCAATGCCTAGAATGCACCGTGAGAGGTTCACTGACGGCACTATACTTGCATATGGGGTCCACGCTTTTTATTCCACTCTATCAGTTTCAGTTCCCTAAGATATTTCTCAAAGAAATGTGGGTCATTTTAATCAAAAGAAAACTCTATAATGATAGACAGATAACAGAACAATATGAAGAGAAAGTTGACCAAATTAATTTCAAACTCTCTCTGTTTCTCTCCCTTCTACAGGAAGATCTTCACACGACGCTGAAGAAGAAGAAGAAAAAGAAGAAGAAGAAGAAGACTGTTGACCACCTGATGTTATTTGAGATTAAGCTGGTCTTATGTCAGCACGGGCTCTTGCTCCTAGAGCAGCCCGTAGAACCACCTGAAGGAGTAGTAGATGACTCAGGCAAAGCAAGCGGACAGATCACCCGCAGGGAGGTCTCACTGATTATAGAAGAAAGAACGTGGCGTTGCACGGATGGTGACAGGTAATTTTGTCTGATGGTTTTGTCTAATTCAGTCTGAAGCATTTCTCCTATTATTATTATTATTATTATTATTATTATTATTATTATTATTATTAGATTAACCCCAGAATCTCTCTCAGGAGGACAAATTCTCTTTTGGAATCGTATGAAAGTTTACTCAAGTACAGGAAAAGCCTGGGAGGCCAAGACATTTGTGGGAGGCGGGGGCGCTGGGGGGCGGGGGGTTGAAGGGCGGGGGCGAGATTGTGTGGCGGGGCCCTAGAGAGAGGGGTGGGTAAAGATAGCTAAAAAATGCCAAGTCGTTTGTGGCATTCAAGGGAAGACGTTTGAGCTAGATCGGGGTGGGATGGGGTTGGGGAGGTGGGGGGTTGGGTGGATGGGTGGGGGCGGCGGTAGAAATGCCAAGTCGTTCGTGGCAGTTCTTCAAGAGAAGACATTTGAGCTAGATCAATTCTCTCTTCTCTCTCTCTCTCTCTCTCTCTCTCTCTCCTCTCTCTCCTCGCGTTGTATAAATATAGGGAACATAAACCCGCTTCACCGCAGCCAAAATACCCTAGGTACGATTCCTGGCGAGTAAGGAATGACCTGGGCATGTTCCCTGAAACCGACACTTGTAGATGCCCTAATAATTATGGTATACCATTAAGAGCATGGTCAACCTATCATATGCAACTTCAAGACCTCTCAGTAACTGTCATAAATATCGATCTTCTAGGAACTAGGTAAGATGCGACTTGGATGATAGAATTCACCCGCTTGCGAAATAAGGGAAGTTCATCCTATACCTTCTTTAAACTTACCTGAGTAATCGGTAAATCAGTGTGTAACCTGTTGTAGACATGTTCAAAACAGTATCATGGAAGCAGATAGCATGATCATATTTTTATTATATATATATATCTATATATATATATATATATATATATATATATATATATATATATATATATATATATATATAAGTGGATGTTTGTTTGTATGTTTGTGCTCTATAGAAATCTGAACTGACTGACTGATCTAGATTAATAGGGTAGGTGTGAAACCTATGTATACCCCTTCCCCTTCCTTTGTAACTTATGGCAAATAAACTCTACGGGTTTATCGCGCCTCATTTCATGCACTTAATTTCATTGAAATAGATTATTGAAAATGTCTTTCTTTCCTGTGACTAATAATTCTGTATTAATGTTTGTGCTTAGGCTTAGAAGGGTGTTTGTTTAGGTTAAATGGGGGTGTGTGTGTTTAGGTTTAGAAGGGTGTTTGTTTAAGTTAAGTAGGAGTGTGTTTAGGTTTAGAAGGGGATTTGTTTAGGTTGAATGGGGGATGGTGTGCTTAGGTTTAGTGGGGGTGTTTCAGTTTAGTGTGAGGGGGTGTGTTATGTTCAGTGATGGGGGTAAATGGGACAGTCACCACTGTAATACCAGGATAAATGGGAGTCACCACATTAACATCTAGATAAATGGGACAGTCACCACAGTAATACCTGGATAAATGTGACAGTCAGCACAGTAATGACTGGATAAAAGGGACAGTCACTACAGTAATACCTGTACAGAAAGGACAGTCAGCAAATTTGTGTAAAAGGTGCTGTTGGTACAGCAATTTCTGGTTAAGAGTCAGTACAAGGAGTTGCAGGAAAATTTGTTTGGGATTCTTCAGAGTTTTCCCGGGCAGTGCCGGGTAGGTCAGCTAATTATCGGGCTCTCTTTCTCTACCTTTGTTGGCCTGATATCTATGGTAAGTGTAGACCGGGGTTGGTTTGTGGTTACTAATGATGAAATAACAACTAATTACTTCCAAGATTTTAGAGTTCAAGCGGAAATGATGAATTATTGCCGTTCTTTGCTATATTTTGGGACTTATTATTATATATGTTCCTCCTATAGTTTCCTTGACTGGTTCGAGACCGTTCATCGCTATGTGAGGGGGCTTATTGTTCTAAGAGTCTAAACGAACTATGCGCACTTTGCTATCTGTCTTTCTGTTTCTTCATGGCTTCCCTCTCTTTGGACTCTCTGTCCCTGTGCTGTATCAACCTCAGCTTCCCCGGCTTCTTCTGCTTATATGTCTTGTCTTTCAACTATCTTGCTGGCTTTGTCTGTCCGTACACCCTCTAATCATCAGACATATCAAATTGCAGCCCTCTAGCCTCAGTAGTTTTGATTTTGTTAAGGTTTAAAGTTAGCCCTATTCGTGCCTGTGGCAGCGATAGAGGCCGGGCCACCATCGGCCTGTGGTTCAAGATTAATGCGCCACGGCTCATATAGTATTATATGGGGACCACCGAAAGCTAAATCTATTTTCGGTGGCATTGGTTATACGACGTACAGAAAACTGGATTGCGCCGAAGCAACTTCGATGCATTTTTTACGTTTATTATTTTTATTGTTATTGTTTCTATCTTTCAGTAGTCCTGGTAATACCGTTAGATTATAATCCTTATATATATAATATATATAGTATATATATATATATATATAGATATATATATATATATATATATAATATATATGTGTGTGTGTGTGTGTGTGTGTATATGTATAAATGCCTACGAATTTCAGGCCTACCAGCCCAGTCACAGCGATTCATGACTGCCAGCTCCATTGGAGCTTGTAGTATCCATTAAAGAAATCACGTTGAATTTAACATAAGACAAGATCCCAACAGAAAAATATTTTCTCTATTGAGTTTCAAATGAGAAAGCTTTCTCTCTCTCTCTCTCTCTCTCTCTCTCTCTCTCTCTCTCCCTCCTACGTAAGACAAGATCCCAACAGAAAAATATTTTATCTATTGAGTTTCAAATGAGAAAGGCTTCTCTCTCTCTCTCTCTCTCTCTCTCTCTCTCTCTCTCTCTCTCTCTCTCTCTCTTTTTTCTCTCTTTTTTCTCTCTTTTTTTCTCTCCTACGTAAGACAAGATCCCAACAGAAAAATATTTTATATATTGAGTTTAAATAGAGAAAGCTTTCTCTCTCTCTCTCTCTCTTTCTCCTATGTAAGACAAGATCCCAACAGAAAAGTATTTTATCTATTGAGTTTCAAATGAGAAAGGCTTTTCTGTCTCTCTCTCTTTCTCTCCTATAGGCCTAAGAGATTTTTTAACACGTGGTCTCGCCTTCTCCGGAGCCGGCTTCAAGGATTCCGGAGAGGGACTCCGAAAGAGCTCCTTCCATTCCCTCCCTCCATCGTCCCTGGCGTCGAACAAAGACCAATATTATCATCATTGGCGCGACGTGCTGCATCGCGATAGCTATACAGTTCCCCCCTGGCCCCCTAGCCCCCCCGAGGCCAGCCCCCCACCAAATCAAGCCCGCAGCCTCGCAGAGAAGCCCCCCCCAGCGCCGGCAAAATCTTGCATCCGGCAAATAATGACTCATTTGCAACATAATTGCAAAGGTAATCAGTGCGAGTATCTCAACTGATTTGTTAATTACTAGACACAAACAGACCGCTGTAAATGAATTAGGTCATCGGAGCGCTCCCTTTCAAAAAGGGGGGCGGGGACGCGGCGAGCGGTTGGGAGTGGAGGGGCGGGGCTAACTCCATTTTCTATCAAAGTGGTTGCGGGAGGCGGGGCTTTTAGCGATCGTGGCCAGCTGATTGACGGACGATGGCCGTGACGTCATGACGTAGGCGGGGCGACGGGTCTGAAGACTCTTCGCCGATTGGTTGGCGGGACGCGACTCGGTCGGGGGGCGGGGGGAGGTGTACCCGACCATTAATGCACGGTCAATGATTGGCTGCCGGTGTCGATATTTGTCACCACCCAAACTGTACTTACGACAACAAATCAGCTGACAGTTGTGCACCTTCCGCCTCCGCAAACAGAAGTGAGACTCCGCAACCGAGAATCACAGAGAGAGAGAGAGAGAGAGACTTTTGCTCACAGACACAAACGACGACGCGTACCGTACCTGTCAGGGAGAGAGAGAGAGAGCAACGTCATCTTTCCTTGGAGAGGTTTACTTTCGGTTTAACTCGGCTGGACTGTCCTAGGTAAGGCTCTAGTGACCTTATTCCATATTTTAAGTGACTGGAAACGTTAATTTTCCAGTTTTTAATGATAGAGCTTCATATTTAACACTTTTAGATTAACATAGAGAGATATATTTGCTAGCCATTTCAGTCTGCTACCTTTGTTGCATCTTCTAAATTTACTAAGATGTTTGTTGAATGATAATTGATACACGTGGCTTCCTGCAGTTGCATATTCGACACAGGGCCATTTGCAATTGCAGTTGCATATTTGGTACGCTATCGAAATATAAGTAACTTGAGTACTGACGGCAGTACGTACTTATGCATTACGTTGACGCAATTTTTTTTTTTATCAAAGAGAAATTTGACTTATTGTTAACCAGCGACATTACAGATTTGTTTAATAAAATGTCAAAGGACAAATTAGGATAATCTATTACGGCTATGCAGGCGCAAAATATATAATATATATATATATATATATATATATAGTATATATATATATATATATATATATATATATAATAACTATGCATAATATATTCCTATCTAGAGCTACAACGAATTCCTCCATTTTACGAGCCCCCCTCCCCCCCCAAAAAAAAAAATCGAAATCGAGGATTATTCCAGCTAGGATTTAATAATCCAGCCGGATTAATAATGAACAATTACCGCTGGCCAATAATCCAGGGAGGATTATTGTTATTATTAACTTACAACGACCCTATTTGACGTCTGACCTGGAAGCCATCGATTATTTAACGGTTCGAATTATTTCCGATTATTCCAGATTATTTCGATAACTTTTACCTGCCACTAGTTTTTTCTCTCTCTTTACTTTCTTCGCTTTTTAATATTTTTTTTAAATGAAGAAATTCAGGACAAAAAAAAAGGAAAAAAATTCTTGCGTTGTTATGGCATTTGTTCATATTCGCTGTTGTCTTGAGTCGGTAGGAGAGATTAGATGATTCTAGAGTCATTATTACGTTAACATATATATATATATATCTATATATATATATATATATATATATATAATATATTAACGTAACAAGGACTCAGAACTATCTAATGTCTCCTATATACATTTATGCGTAGGTATACATGTATATGTATTTCTCTCTCTCTCTCTCTCTCTCTTCTCTCTCTCTCTCTCTCTCTCTCTCTCTCTATCTATATATATATATATATATATATATTATATATATATATATATATATATATTTAAAGAGAGAGAGAGAAGTACATGTATATGTATACCTATATTTACATAGGTACGTATAAATATATATACATTTATGTACACATATATATAGTTTATATATGTAGAGTATATACATACGTATACATATATATACCGCACATAATACACATTTTTTCTAAAAGCTAAGATTCAATACGACACTCAAAACATACAAGAAATGTTTACTGTTATCGCTCAGACACTATCTCCGCAATCAGCGTCCGTCGCTTATTCAGGTATTACATATTTGTGATGGTGACGGTGATGGTGATAATGAAGATGATAGTGAATGCCTCCAGGTATAGTGAAGCTATCACCATACGGGTTCGTTTGTTTTCGAGAGGGAGGTCGCTAAATCACTATAGATATTCCCACGCGCCAAATATCTTGACACCGTAAAACCTTATCAAGAATGTCACGTTAAGAATATGGTCGTTAAGTCGCCCTGTTAATGACAGCGAGAGTAAGAATGTGTTCTGTTGTATGGCTCGGTTTTGCTTCGAGTCTTAAGAATGTGTACTGCTCCATTTTACGCATAATCTAAGAATGGTTACAGCACCGTGTGACAAGGAATCTAAGAATGTGTACTGCTCCATTTTACGTATATTCTAAGAATGGTTACAGCATCGTTTGACAAAGAATTTAAGAATGTGTACCGCTCCATATTACGTATATTCTAAGAATGTTTAAAGCATCGTTTGGCAAAGAATCTAAGAATATCCATCATTTCACGCATAATCTAAGAATGTGTACCGTTAACTCATAACCTGAGAATTTTTTACTAGACTATTTGACCAAGAATATAAGATTGTTCGCCGCAGCTTATTGTTAGTAACCTAAGAATGTTTATAGCATCTGTCCAAGACTAAGAATGTGCATCCTACCTTATTACTAGCAATCTAAGAATGTTGACGACAGCTATGAATCTAAGAACGTGCACCGCGCCATATTATTAGTAATCTAAGAATATTAGCGACATCATTTGACCAAGAGTCTAAGAATGTGAACAGCACCATTTGACGAAGAGTCTGATAAGTGTTTACGGCATCATTTGACCAAAGATCTAAGAATGTTTGCCGTACCATATTATTAGTAATCCAAGAATGTTCATGACTGTTCGACCAAGAATCCAAGAATGTGTACAGTAAGTAATCATTCTTAGTAATTTAAAAATGATGACGAATTCATTTAAGTGCGAATTTAAGAATATGTGCCACACCTTTTTATGCATAATATTGGTAGTAATCCAAGAATGCTTACGATACTGCTTGACAAAGAAGCCAAGAATGTGTGTGGAAATATTTGTTCAAGAAACTAAGAATGTTGACGAAATCACTTGACCGAAGATCTAAGAATGTGTATTGTGCCATTTGACAAAGAATCTAAGAATGTGTACAGCGCCATTTGACAAAGAATGTAAGAATGTGTACAGCGCCATTTGACTAAGAATGTAAGAATGTGTAAGGCGCCATTTGACAAAGAGTCTTAGAGTGTAGTGCGTCATTTAACACAAAGAATCTTAGAATGTGTACTGCGCCATTTTGACAAAGAATATAAAGAATGTGTGCCGCGCCATACTGCTAGTAATCCAAGAATGTCCACGACGCTATTGGAGCAAGAATGTGTATGAAAACATTATTTTGACAAATAATCCAAGAATGTCGAGGATATATTCTGACCGAAGATCTAAGAATGTGCACAACTTCAAATTACCCCTAACCTGAGAATGCGTCTGGAAACATTTGCAAAGATGTTCGTAACATAAACAGAATGTTGGAAGTGTAACTCATCTTTTGAATGTTAAATGCGCACAAAGTGATTACTACTAAACGACAATTATCATCGAGTGGCGAGAATAATTAAGACGAATATTATATGACAATTACCATCAACGACCTCATTCTTGCTTCGCGTAATGGAATTTTACTAGTGTTTGTATCTCCCTGTAATGAGATCTGACGTTCTTTGTTCTTGGGTTGCGTTCAGTTGGCCCCCTCCTGGCGCGACGGAAAAGCGCTATTGTTCTTCATAATCGATATTATTATTATCATTATTATTATTATTATTATTGTGACTCCTGTTATCATTCTTACTGAAGCGCCGCTATAATTCGTATTAATGCTTCACTTTCATTCATATTGTTGCGTCACTATAATTTATATTATTGCGTCACTATTATTCGTACTGATGCGTCACTATCATTCATATTATTGTGTCACTATAATTCATATTATTGCGTCACTATCATAAACATTATTGCGTCACTATCATTCAGTACCTAAGCATCACTGTCCTTCATATTAATACGTCACTATCATTCAAACCTAAGCGTCACTATAATTCATATTATTGCGTCACTATTATTCGTACTATTGTGTCACTATCATTCATATTAATACGTCAATATCACTCATATTATTGCGTCACTATCATTCACACCTAAGAATCACTATCATTCATATTAATACGTCACTATCATTCAATACCGAAGCGTCACTATCATTCATATTATTGCGTCACTATTGTTCATACTATTGTGTCACTATCATTCATATTAATACGTCAATATCATTCATATTGTTGCGTCACTATTATTCATACTATTGTGTCACTATCATTCCTATTGATACGTCAATATCATTCATATTAATGCGTCACTATCATTCACACTGAAGAGTCACTTTCGTTCATATTAATACGTCACTGTCATTCGATACCTATGCGTACTGTCATTCAATACCGAAGCGTCACTATCATTCATATTAATGTGTCACTATCATTCATATTAATACGTCACTATCATTCATACCAAAGCATCACTACCATCCACACAGATGCGTTGGTAAAGTAAGACTGGCACTTGATTAATAAGCGACCATATTAGGTCACGAATTCGTGTCTCACGACACAATACCGGAGATTTGAACCTTCGAGGAACGAAGCAGAAATCCCTAATGACGAGAACTTGACGGTAAATCTGGAAAGTGGCGATAAATCCGGAAAGTAAAGGTAAATCCGTAAAACGACAGTAAATCCGGAGAGTGACGGTAAATCTGGAAAATTTCGGTAAATCCTGAAGGTAATGTAAATCCGCAAAGTGCTGTAAATCCAGAAAGTGGCGTAATTCTGGAAAATAACGGAAAATCCAGAAAGTGGTGTAAATCCGAAAAGTGCTGTAAATCGGGAAAGAGATATAAATCCGAAAAATGCTGTAAATCCAGAAAGTGATGTAAATCCAAAAAGTGCTGTAAGTCTGGAAAGTGATGATAAATCCGGAAAGTAATGGTAAATCCGGAAAGTGATGATAAATACGGAAAGTGCTGTAAATCCAGAAAGGGATGATAAATCCGGAGAGTGACGGTAAATCTGGAAAAATACGGTAAACCCTAAAAGTAATGTAAATCCGCAAAGTGCTGTAAATCCAAAATGGGGTGTAAATCCATAAAATGGTAATAAATCCGTAAAGTGATGATACATTCATAAAGTGATGTAAACTCCGGAAATTGCTGTGTATCCAGAAAGTGATGTAAATCCGTCAAGTGATTGTAAATCCAGAAAGTGCTGTAAATCGTATAGTGACGGTAAATCCGGAAATGAATAACCAAAAGAATCATACGGAAACCTTATGAACATTAATCTGTTAATCAATTTTTTTTTATCGGGAAGAAGGTAAAAAAAAAAGTCGACATAAAAAAATAAAAAAAATAAAAAAAAGTACAGCGGATTTGTGCTCGTGTTAGCGACTTTTCTACCAAAAATCGCACACAGTCGCTATGATTTTTATTACTATTTTGTCGGTATGCGTTTACTCTAGGGCTGTGTCACTTGAAGACGAATTAATAATAATAATAATAATAATAATAATAATAATAATATAATAACAATAATAATACTAAAAACGCTAAGTAGATAATAATAATGATAAGTAGCGTATTAATAATAATAATAAGGCTAAGTAGCGTACAATAGCAATAATGATAATACTAATAATACAGACATACTACTGAGGATTTACTTTCCCAATAATAATAATAATAATAATAATAATAATAATAATAATAATAATAAGGCTATAGCGCTTTTGCGCTACAAAGAACCCAGCAGATAATCTCTTGAGACGAGAGAGAGAGAGAGAGAGAGAGAGGGGGGATTGTGTCCCAAAGGAAGACGACCCCCAACCCGCCCCCCCTCCCCCATCCCCAACCGGTCCCCTTTCCTTCTTCTTCTTCAGCTGGACACAACTTACCTTCTTGATGGCGTGTGTGGTGTATAGGAAGAGGGACAAGAGATGGGGAGGGTAGTAGGGGAGGAGGGGGCTTGGCCCCCCCGGGTTCCCAATTCCCAAGGGGCTTGTGGTGTCTGGTCGCGGTAAATTACCCTCACATTTGCAATAGGTAATATTAGTAGAAGGCTGATATCGAAGGGGAGGGGGGGAGAAGACGAAGCGTTTATCGAAGGAGTATTGTCTTAATTAGTGATGTGCGGTGGATTGCGTGTCGGGCCGGAGGGAGAGAGAGAGAGAGAGAGAGAGTGCTAGGTAGCTGGTAATACGCTTAAGACTTGTACGATCTTTGGTCATTTCGACATATCGGAAATATTATTATTATTATATTATTATTATTATTATTATTATTATTATTATTATTATTATTATTATTATTATTCATAGCTATACTTTCATGAACCCACTATCATTTAACTATGTTTTGTAGTTTTAAATTTTATGAAAATATTAAATTTTTGCTTTGCGTCATGTCAACATTATTTTGGAGTATACCAGTTTCATAATTATCCTTTAACAAATGTACAAATATCCTTTTTTTTATAATTATGTCAATACTAAAAATTAATTCAAATAACGGATCAAATTTGACCCGGTTGGAATTATCGTATTTTTGCGGTGGTTAGAAAATTAACCAAACTGATTATTTGAGAATTATTTTTTGGAATTATTCACGAGTCGAGAATGATGGTGTTTATTCCCTATTAATAATTTTCGTCGTTGTGGATGGATTAAATAATGGATTCATTTCAGTGTTGTGTTTGAATTAAATTAAGGACTTGTTTTATTCTTATATTTAATTAGGCTATGATTTATTTGCTAGTTCGTTGATTCATAGAATCGTTCATACATTTATATGTCTATGAAGATTTTTCAGCAATTATCATGCTTGATGTTTTTTGAAATCAACAATTTCCATACGTAATATTTTTTGAAATTAAGTTTCCATACATTATATTTTTTTGAATCGGCAATTTCCATACATAATATTTTTTGAAATAAAAAATTTCCATGCATAATATTTATTTAAATCCAAGAATTTCCATACATATTATTTTTTGAAATTCAAAATTTCCATACATAATATTTTTTGAAATCAACAGTATCCATTACATAATATTATCTGAAACTCAACAATTACTATACATAATATTTTTTGAAATAAAAAATTTCCATACATAATATTTATTGAAATCCAAGAATTTCCAAACATATTATTTTTTGATATCTGAGATTTCCTTACATAATATTTTTGAAATCAACAATTTCCATGAATAATATTGTTTGAAATCCAAAATTTCCAGACATAATATTTTTTGAAACTCAACAATTTCTATACATAATATATTTTGAAATCAACAATTTCCGTAAATAATATTTTTTAAAATTCAAAATTTCCAAACAATATTTTTTGAAACCCAAGTTTCCATACATAATTTTTTGCAGTAAATTTCCATAAATGATATTTTTTGAAATCAACAATAATCCATAAATGATAGTTTTCGAAATCCAAAATTTTCACTGCATAATATTTTTTGAAATCCAAAATTTCTAAGCAATATTTTTTAAAATCCAACAATTTCCATTAATATTTTCTGAGACCAACAATTTCTATACTTATGCAAATTAACAAACATATTTCTATTTTTATTTCACTCGAGCGAAAGGAAAATTATTTGAATAATCGTTTCGGAAAATAATTTCACATCAGTTATTTAAACCACTAACCTAATGAGTCACTTGCTTTGTTAAGTAAACTTTTATTAAAAACATCTAACTAATTCGACAAGAACTTCCTTCTTCTCCGTAGGGAGGTATAGTAGTGCCGTCAGTGCACTTCACGCGGCGCACTGTAGGCGTTGCTTAAGTTTCGTCGGACCCCTAGCTGCAGTACCTCAATCTTTTTACTGTATACCTCCGTTCATATTCTCTTTCTTCCATCTTCCTCTCCTCAACTCTCTGCTGACGATTGTTGGTGCAACAGCGAAAGGTGTTTTACCCCTGTTACGCCGTTCAAACCTTTCTACATTCAGACATTCAGTTCCTCCTCCTGTTACACCTTTCCAATTTTTCTACATTCAGTCTCTCCTCCTGTTACGCCGTTCAAACCTTTTCACTCTCTGTTTCTTCTACTGTTACGCCTTTCAAACCTTTCTACTTTGTTTCTCCTTCTGTTACGCCATTCTAATCTTTTTACTCTCTGTTTCTCCTCCTGGACCGCGTTTCAAACCTTTCTACATTTAGACATTCAGTTTCTCCTCCTGTTACACCTTTCCAACCTTTTCTACTCTCGGTTTCTCCCCCTGTTACGCCTTTCAAACCATTTTACTCTCAGTTTCTCCTCATGTTACGCCTTTCAAACCTTTCTACTCTCAGTTTCTCCTCCTGTTACGCCTTTCAAACCTTTCTACTCTCAGTTTCTCCTCCTGTTACGCCTTTCAAACCTTTCTACTCTCAGTTTCTCCTCCTGTTACGCCTTTCAAACCTTTCTACTCTCAGTTTCTCCTCCTGTTACGCCTTTCGACTCAGTTTCCCTTTCAGCCCCGAATGACCTCACCACCATCATAGGTCCCAGCGCTTGGCTTTTGGCCTGTGGCCTAAATGTTTCACTTCGTTTCAACGCCCTTCTCTCGCCCCCCCAGTAGATCTTGGGGGTACTTTAGAGCGGCCCTGTACATACATAGTAGTATAGAGCTGTCGGTCATAATTCTATATAATATCATGCTCTCCATCAATAAATTCCTCTGTTGAAGCATTGGCAGGACCGATGTGTTTTATGGCTGTTAAACCGCGTATTTATATGCTTTCCGTCTTATTTCGCTCGCCGATAGATCGCTGGGTGGGGGGTTGGTGGAGGTGGGGGGGGGCAAAAGTGCGTATTACCGTGGTAGTCCCATTTTGCGCTGAATTCAACAGCGATGGTCGTTTGTCACACGGTATAGCTGCGCAGTTTGTGTGTGTATGTGTGTATGTATGTATGTGCCATTTCTAGCGCTTTGTTCTGGGAACAAGGATTTTCGTAAGTGCCTCTCCGCGTCGTATATCATTCTTCCATTATTGGCTTAATTTATTGGAGGTTTGTTTGGTATAAGTATACGAATGGTTTTACGTATAGATTCGCGCATCACGCGTTTCATTCCTGATCAGCAGGAATAAGTACTATGTCAATACATAAATATACTGTTTTGGCGCGAGTGAGTATAGGCGTCTGCATCCGCTATACCTGCTGTTACATTCCCGATTCCTGACTGCATTCTCTACTGCTATCATATTTCCGATTCCTGTCTGGATTCTCTGTATATTCCAGATTCCTGTCTGGATTATCTACTTGCTGTTCCATTCCCGATTCCTGTCTGGATTCTCTACTGCTATTATATTCCCGATTCCTGTCTAGATTCTCTGTATATTCCCGATTCCTGTCTCGATTCACTACTGTTATATTCTCGATTCCTGTGTGGATGCTCTACTGCTGTTATATTCCCGATTCCTGTGTGGATTCTCTACTGCTGTTTTATTATTCCCGAATTCCCTGTGTGGATTTCTCTTACTGCCCTTTGTTATTATCCCGAATTCCCTTGTGTGGATTCTCTACTGCTGTTATATTCCCGATTCCTGTGTGGATTCTCTACGCCCGGTATTATTCCGATTCCCTGTATGGATTCTCCCTTTACTGCTGTTAGATTCCGATGTTTTTTTTTTGTTTTTTTTCCCTTTTTTTGTTTGTGGATTCTCTACTGCAATTATTATATTCCGATTCCTGTCTGGATTCTCTATATATTCCCGATTCCTGTATGGATTATTTACTTACTGTTATATTCCCGATTCCTGTGTGGATTCTCTACTGCTATTATATTTCCGATTCCTGTCTGGATTATCTACTTGCTGTTCCATTCCCGATTCCTGTGTGGATTCTCTACTGCTATTATATTCCCGATTCCTGTGTGGATTCTCTACTGCTGTTATATTCCCAGACCCCTCATGAATTCTCTACTGCTGTTATATTCCCGATTCTTGTGTGGATTCTCTACTGCAATTATTATATTCCGATTCCTGTCTGGATTCTCTATATATTCCCGATTCCTGTCTGGATTCTCTACAGCAATTATATTCCGATTCCTGTCTGGATTCTCTACTGCTATTATATTCCCGATTCCTATCTGGATTCTCTACCTGCTATTATATTCCCGATTCCTGTGTGGATTCTCTACTGCTATTATCCCATTCCTATTCTGATTTTCTACCTGCCATTATCTTCCCGATCCTGTCGGATTCTATACTGCATTATATTCCCGATTCCTCTGGATCTTATGATATTATTTCCCGATTCCTGTCTGGATTCTCTACCTGCTATTATATTCCCGATTCCCTTCTGGATTCTCTACTGCTATTATATTCCCGATTCCTGTCTGGATTCTCTACCTGCTATTATATTCCCGATTCCCTTCTGGATTCTCTACTGCTATTATCCCATTCCGATTCCTGGTCTGGGATTCTCTCTACTGCTATTATATTCCCGATTCCCTTGTTCTGGATTCTCTACTGCTATTATATTCCCGATTCCTGTCTGGATTCTCTACCTGCTATTATATTCCCGATTCCCGTAGTCTTTTTTTTTTCTGAGTAGTGGGGCCATCACAGATCTCGGGGTTAAGTCCCAAATTTTGGAAGCCAACTCGAAGCTGTTAAGGATCTCTCTCTCTCTCTGTCTCTCTCTCTCTCTCTCTCTCACCAAAATGTTTGAATTAAGTGACAAATCAAGAGCAGGTTCTGTCACTGCAATTGTCATCAAAATGTACGAAAATGCACAACAAGGAGCAAGAGAGAGAGAGAGAGAGAGAGAGAGAGAGAGAGAGAGCTCCTAGATGTATCTAGATTAAATGAAAAAAGCATTCGTTTTAGTATCCTGAAATTACTTAATAAAAAAGCAAAAAAAAAAAAAAAATCCTTATGCATTTACAAAAAGGAACAAAAGAAAGATTGAATACCGGAGTCGCTTAGGCATTTAACAGCTATTGAATCAAATGAACGGAAATTAAATACAGAAATATTGTTTATGAGTGATTTTAACCGTCCGACACATTAGCGTTCACCAGGCAATATTATTACGATATTCGTGATAATATTTCGTCAGCGCTCATAATAATATAGTACTAATGGGTCGGAAACATAATGAAATGATTGCATATATAGTATACCTGTTTTATGATTCGCTAAATTAATATTACCATGACTGATTTTTTTTCTATTTCTATTGCCAGCGTTTTATAATTATACATGAAGGTAAATCGGAGAGTTTCAGTGACTCAGAAATAAAAAAAAAATTAATTTGCAAATAATTTTACATATGAACAGACTCCGTGAACTGTTCAACGTTTATTTCAGAGCAAGAGCCCGTTCGTCTTCATCCATAATATGGTCACCCTATCTGCGATACCTTTCATTCCTTTTACTGTACCTCCGTTCATATTCTCTTTCTTCCGTTCCATTCCACGATGGTCTCAGGTATGGCTAGCCTGATTCAGCCTTCGTTGACTTTTAGCAGGAGTACTCTATTAGATTACCGAGGAAACCTTCTTCAAATGACTGGTTCAAGAACTGTGGGAAGTCCACGCAATTTTAACCTATAACAAGTCACTTTCTCGCTTTAGAAAAAGAATATTTTTTTAGTTTTCTGTAGAAGAAAACTATTCAGATGGCTTTGTCTGTCCGCACTTTTTCTTCCGACCTCAGATCTTAAAAACTACGGAGGCTAGAGGGTTGTAAATTGATACGTTGATCATCCACCATCCACTCATCAAACATAACTAACTGCAGTCCTCTAACCTCAGGACTTTTTATTTTATTCAAGGTTAAAGTTAGCCATGATCGCGCGTCTCTGGCAGCAGCACTATAGGACAGATCACCACCGGGCCTTGGCTGAAAGTTTCATGGTTCGCGGCTTATATAGCATTATACGCCGTGCAGAAAAGCAAATTTTTAAACTTTTTTTTCCAGTGTTTTGCTTAAATCTTTTGACTTATTCCAAATAAATAGGGTTCTTCATCTTTTGAAAAGAATATGTTTACATATATATATATATATATATATATATATATATATATATATATCTATATATATATATATATATATCATATATATATATATATATATATATATATATATATATATATATATATATATATATATATTATATATATATATATATTTACAAATATATATATATTACCAATATATATATATATATAGTATATATATAATATATATATATATATATATATATATATATACATTGATGAGGTGTACTTATATTTAGTGTGCGTATGCACATAATGTTTATAGCAACGTATTTAGGAATATGTAATTCACCAGATACATACAAACACACACACACACACACACACACACACACACGTAAGGGACACCCATCCACTCAAAAGCCAAAGCCAGCTTTGCTTCAGTGCGTTCCCGTGGGTAATATTCTCTCTGTCACCTCCTCTCTCTCTCTCTCTCTCTCTCTCTCTCTCTCTCTCCATATATATATATAATATATATATATATATATATATATATATATATATATATATATATTAAATGCTTAGAATGTTAATATCATCCATTCTTCATACGTATGCTTATAATTTGTCTAAAGTTTCTAAAGACACGGTGTTTATATTATTATTATTATTATTTTATTATTATTATTATTATTATCTTATTATTATTAGAAAAAATATATGTATATATTTTAATACATATAAACTGTATATATAAATATATCTATATATATATATCTATATATATATATATATATATATATATATTATATATATATATATATATATGTATGTATGTATGTATGTATGTATGTATGTGTATATATGAGCATGTGACGTCATCAATTAAGTGCTCCGTCTTGATACAAAATGGCCCTTATTAAGACAGTCACTTATATCTGCTTAAGAATATCCCACGAGGGAAAATGAAGAGTGAAAGGTTTGACAGGTGTAACTTGAGGTTCAAACCTGCGGGAGATGGTTGAGGAAAGTAAGGTGGAAGAAAGAGTATATAAACGGAGGTACAGTAAAGGGAATGAAAGGGGTTGGAGCTCAGCGAGGAGCCGAAGGGACGCTGCAAAGAACCTTAAGTGGTGCCTGCAGTGCGCCGCCCGCGCGTGAGGTATATAAATGCTTAAGTGAGAGGCTTTGCAAGGCGTACTCTTACCTCCTTCCCGGTTTTACTTCAATTGACAACGGGAGCTTTGTATGTAGGTAGTTCGTCGAAGTAGCTGCAGCCTGCTCTTCGGAAGTAATGCTATTAAAGGCCTTTTTAATTGTAGAACAAAGCCAGTCAGTCTTTCCAGAAAGCAATAAAGTCCAGTCAGTCACTCCAGAAAAGCAAGAGGGTCAATTGGTTGGGTAGAGCTATTTTTCGTGTTTTTGTGGAATAGTCTACCTGGAACATCAAATGTTCGTGCGAAGATGCAACGCACTGCTACCCATCAAAACAATTCTTATATTTTAAACAATTACTTATTTATTCATATTTTTTGTATATTATTTTGTAGATTTATTTGTTCTCTTCTTTCTGTATTTCCAGTTGCCTTCTGTTGCTCCTTTCAAATGAACTCTGCAATATTCTCTGGAAGCTTCTGAATTTCGAGTCAGTGGCCCCTGTGGTGGTGCTGGCGCCTTCCATCAAAATAGGGTTCTTCAACATCTGAATAATAATAATAATAATAATAATAATAATAATAATAATAATAATAATAATAATAACCACAGCCAGTGTACCCTGTGGTGGTGGGCTTGTTCCATATGAATAGCTTTCATCTTCTGAATAATAATAATAATAATAATAATAATAATAACAACAACTAATCTTTAAGACGTATGTCTCTATGTAGAGCTGAGCCAAGGTCATGTAGTATATATTTCTCCATAGCTCACTCACTGTCTCCGCTTTGTCTCTCTGTCTCTGTCTCTGTCTCTCTTCGTCTCATAGATCTTGTGTATCGGGGAGGAGGCCGCCGCTCGCATTCCAATTTGCTTTTCATAACGGCTCCTCCGAGGGTGTTTGCTGGGGGCCGCTATTGATCCTTCAAAAGGGACAGTTTGTGTGTCAAGTTAGCTGAGATTGTGACTGAGTTAAAAGAAGCCCTCCCCACCCCCCAAAAAAACCCCTTCCTACATCCCCACCTCAACCCCCTACCCCTTGAACATTCTCTCTCTCTCTTTCGAGATACTGTCTCTCGGTTTTGCCAAGAGGTGCCCCGATCAAACGTCTCATGGAATTCCAGCGCGAATGATTAGCCTCAGGGTGGGATGGAGCGTCTCAAGAGAGAGAGAGAGAGAGAGAGAGAGAGCAAGGAATGTGAATGACACGAGGGGCAGAAGCGGAAAAGACCCGCTATCTATTTCTAAAGTCAATTGTTGACGAATCTCACAGAGCGGTGTGACTCCTTTTCCAATTTTCAGTGAAACTATTGTGATGGCTATTTTTGTCCGCCCGTCAGCTCTTTCTCTGTCCGCCCTCAGATCTTCAAAACTGCTGAGGCTAGAGGGCTGCAAATTGGCATGTTGATCATCCACCCTTCAGTCATCAAACGTACCAAATTGCAGCCCTCTAGCCTCAGTGGTTTCTATTTTATTCAAGCTTAAAGTTAGCCATGACCGTGCACCTAGCAACGCAGGCCACCACCGAGCTGTGGCTGAGAGTTTCATGGGCCGTGCTGAGAGTCTCAGCAGACGTGCTTTAATTCCGGTTAATAGTTTCTTGATAAACCCCAAGCGTGATCCGACCTCCAGCTTACTCGGGCGGCGTGCGAGAATCTACGGTCTAAGAGAGCGTCGTTTCACCAACGAAAATTCGAGTAAATACGATAGATTTTATCAGAAATAATTATTCTGTGCTGTTTAATATTCACATTTTTATTTTTGACATTTTCATTCTAATAAACTGATCACAAATATCCTATCCTAAGATTCCTGTATCTTTAACTCAATGCGAAACACCTTTTTCAGACCCTCTTTAGGCTTGCCTACCCCTACACAACAACAACAACAACAAAGTAGTTTGTAGGCTTACTCACCGAGTAAGCGATAAATGAAAATTATTTTTCTATTTCGATTCAAATCGATTTGTGCAAAAAATAGAAGATTGATTCACAAGATTTCTTAAAAGTCGTTTTTGATGTTTTGCCAAGTTTTGGAAGGTGTTTCTAGAAGGTATATACTATAGTAGATTCACATCCACTGTGCATCTGATGTCTAGGCCAGTCCCTTACGACGCTCCTGATTGGGTGCCGATAAGGGAAACTCTCCTTAGTCTCTCTCGAGAGTTCACATAGGCAGGATGTAGTATGTTCCACCTCTCCTAAAGGATACCTTTGAAAGACGTATCCCTCAGGAGAGGTGGACATTAGATCCTGCCCATGCGAACTCTCGAGAGACTGAGTTTCCAGCCCTGTGATTGGATTATCAACAGCCAATCAAAAGCGTCATAAGGGAGATGCTTAGACAGCAGATGCACGGTTGATGTGAATGTAATACAGGCACTTAATACAACGTCATTTATTTGAAAACACGCGTACACGAATGTACATACAGACGCACATACGTACATACGACGATGATGAAGGCGGGAGCCAATACACAGACACCAAAGAAATTGCGTCATTGCAATCTTGAAGATGCAATGGATTATTGCAAAAGGCCGTCGGCCACAATGGACGATTTTAATTGTTTGCGAGACACTCCATCCGCCCTTGATGTCCGAGCACAAATAAACACACACACACACATACACACAATGAACCTCGTTTATCGTAGCTGACATCCCTTTCGCAATGATCCATTGCATCTCCAGAGCTGCAATTGCGCAATCTGTTTTGGATTTTTCCTTGATAGCAGACAGTCTTTTGTTCATATTTTGACGGTCATCCCCACCTGGCTCGTATACTGAACCAAGTCAAAGGTATAGTTACAATCGGGTCAAAGAAACGTCTCTAGATAAAATTCAGCTATAAAAAGACAGGGTGTCCATAAAGTCCCAGTAACATTACGAGTATTTATTGCTCAGAAACCATATAACACAGAGTAACGCATTTTAGTTTTTGTAGAATGAAGTGCTCTGAATGCAAACTTGGGAAAATGTAGAACATTCTACAAAAAATTGCATTACTCTGTGTTGTATGGTTTCTGAGCAATAAATACTTGTAATGGGTGCGCAAATGTATTTTGCCGTGTTTAGTACCAGCCCCCGGCGGTCAAGTGTATTTAGCCGTATTTAGTACCAGCCCTTGGAGTTGCCGTGTTTAGTACTAGCCCCTGGCTGTTACCCATAACCTATTCGTGAAGGTAAATTAGCATTCTGTTGAAGAAACCTGGCGAGTAATAGTTAGCGCTAACCACAAACAAGATAAAATATACTAGTTCGTTCTTCGCTTTTTCCAATGGTTATATTCGGTTAGAAATGACGTCACACTATGGAAGGGAGGATGTTTTTGGGGGGAGGGAGAATAAGGGCGGGAGGGTAGCGGGGGGGGGGGGGGGGGTGGGTGGGGGATAACGGATGGAAAAGGGGGAGGGGAGAGAAATAAGTAGTGGAGTCTAAGTCCTTTCTACCCAAATTGTACTTGCCCGTTCTCCGTCTTGAATAAGCGAGTTGATACAACATTGGGAATGTAAAATATTATCGAGAGAGAGAGAGAGAGAGAGAGAGAGACCCAAAACGCGGTTGGGTCTGTGAACACACTCGAGGGGAGCGATAGAAAAAAGAGCGAGATTTTTTTTTAAAACACCCTCAGCGAGAGAGAGAGAGAGAGAGAGAGAGAGAGAGAGAGTGATTTCCGTGTAATCCACTTCAGGGTAAAGAGATTCCGAAGGGCGTTCATGCAAAAGGATAATCAAGAAGTAGGCGTTAAATTCAATCCATACCTCCTGATGGCGTGGCCACTTTGGGAATTCCGGAGGAGGTGGAGGAGGAAGAGGAAGAGGAGGAGGAGGAGGAAGAGGAGGAGGAGGAGGAAGAGGAAAGGAATAGGAGGAGGAGGAGGAGTAGGAGGAGGAGGAGGAGGAGAGGAGGAGGAGGAGGAGGAGGAGGAGGAAGAGGAGGAGGAGGAGGAAGAGGAGGAGGGGGAGGAGGAGGTGGCACTAAATTCAATAAATTCTCGCTATTCCCATTTTTGTAATTTACGAAAGGAAGAATTATTAGGTTAAGGTCGATAATGGAATGTTATGACGATACTCCATAATTATAAAGATTTATAGTAGAATTTTCCATTTTTTTCATATTTCATAAAAGACGTCATTTAATTTTTTAACGAAGCAAAATTAAAAACTATAGATTCTCTCTCTCTCTCTCTCTCTCTCTCTCTCTCTCTCTCTCTCTCTCTCTCTCTCTCTTCGTCTGTTATATATCCAAGATATTTCAGAATTCACAAGCTCACATTTATTTGTTTTTGATTAATTATTTAAAATACAAAAAAAAAATCTTTTTGGAATCTGAGAATCTATCTGACAAATGTGGAATAGCATATATTTTTTTTACTTACTCGGGGAGTAAGCCTACAAATTACTTTGTTGTTGTTCTTGTTGGAGGGGGTAGGAAAGGTCTATGGGAGAGCCTAAAAAGGTCTGAAAAAGGTATTTTGCGGTGAGTTAAAGATGCAGGAATTTGAGGATAGGATATTTATGATTTATTTACTAGAATTAGATTAAGAAAAAAATAACGTCCATATTAAACAGTAGTACAAAACAGTTGTTTCTAATAAAATATAGCGTATTTATTTTAATTTTCGTTGGTGAAACAACGCTCTATTTGACCGTAGATTTTAGCACGTTTTAATTTGCGTTAAAAGTCAGGAATATAACGTTTACAACTTACGTGTGAAGTAAGCTGTAGATCAGATCACACCTTATTTATTATAACCTGTTGCATCCTGGGAAAAATATAAAATAATTTTTAGGAGGGCCACATTTAACGAAAATGAATAGAATTGTTAGAAGACAATACTGTATGCTGGTGTAGTGGTTAGCGTCGTGGCATGCCACTTAAGATGTCGCGGGTTCGCGTCTCCCCCTGGGCGAGGAAAAATCACTGGCTCTGTATTACGATCAGTTACTGTGGAAAGGTTGAAACCAACATATTCTTTGGAAGCTTGAAGAATTTCAAGTCAGTGGCGCCCTGTGGTGGGCTTGTTCCATGTGAATAGGTTTCATCTACTGAAATAATAATAATAATGATAATAATAAAAATAATAATAATATGAGAGTCAGTTGTGAAACAATAATAATAGTAATGATAATAATAATAATATAAAAGTCAGTTGTGAAGCCAGAACCATTTGAAATGTTCTTCAGTATCATTCTATCTTATTCGACTTGACAGCAAATCAAGAGGAGGACTGTCAACATAGTAGATAATAATCGATGACTATCAAGTAAGAATAGTTGAAAATAGTTCATGGCTGTCGACTTCAGTAACTATTTGGTGTTGATGAATTGTAAAAGTAATTTATTATTATTATTGTTGTTTCTGTTGTTGTTGTTGAAAATAATGGCTACTTCAGTCGCGTTTATTTTGTATATAGAAGTTTGTCTATTCTTCTTATTGCTGGCTTTTCTTCTGTACTCTAATCGTGGTATTTGTCAAAATTGAATATATTATTATATTATAATATCCAATTTTTACCTGCATTTTGTATAGTATATTCAACTTGACAAATACCACGTTTTTTGACAAGAATCCCCCATTTAGCATCTTAATAGCCAACTTGAGTATAGAAGAAAAGTCAGTAATCAGAAGAATAGAGAAACTTCTAAATACAAAATAAACACGGCTGAAGTAGCCACTGTTTTGTATTAAACCTGTATTATTATTATTATTAATTATTATTATTATTATTATTTAGTTATTCATTATTATTATTCAGAAGACGAAGAATCCTATTTACGAAGGAAATGATGGGAATGGGAGATACAAACAAGATGATATCAGACAAGAGGAGTCCTTACCTTACAGACCTTACATCTTGTTCGGGTTGCCCCAGGTCCTTCAGTGTGAGGCACCTCTAATGTCCTATACCAGAGAGTTGCTAGTGCATCTTCCGGTATATTTTGCATCTTGCAATCATGGATGGTCTGGGATGCAGCTTAGATATTTGTCGAGCTTATTCTTACACACATCTACGCTCACTCCTGATATATTCCTCAGATGAGCTGGCAATGCATTGAATAGACGCTGCATTGTCGATGCTGGTGCGTAGTGGATTAATGTCCTGTGTGCTTTCTTTATTTTTCCTGGTATAGTTTTGGGTACTATTAATCTACCTCTGCTTGCTCTTTCTGATATTTTTAGCTCCATGATGTTTTCGGCAACAATTCCTCTATCTGTTTCCATGCTTGAATTATCATGTACGTTCTCTTCTCCTTTCTAGGACTATATAATTTTAAAGGATTGTAGTCTTTCCCAGTAGTCAAGATGTTTAACTTCTTCTATTCTAGCTGTAAAGGACTTTGTACTCTCTATTTTTGCAATATCCTTTTCGATAGTGTGGGTACCATATCATATTGCAATATTCAAGTGGACTACGAACATTATGTTTTATTAAAGCATAATCATGTGTTTAGCTTTCCTTGTTTTGAAGTGCCGTAACAACATGTCCCATTTTTTTGCTTTGTCTTTTTTTGTTTTGCCAATAGAATTGCTATTTGATCATTGCATAACATGTTTCCTATTCAACATCACACCAAGGTCTTTAACTGCTTCCTTATTTGTGATTGTCTCATTATTTGGTCCCCCTATAGCATATAGCTTTCCTTCTCTGTCTCCATAATTTGTTGATTCAAATTTATCAGAGTTAAATACCATCCTATTAAACTCTGCCCAATCATATACTTTGTTAAGGTCTCTTTGTAGCGCGTTCTTATCTTTCATTAAACAAGTAATTTTCTTCTACTTATTCTTGCTGTCCATCGGCGAAACTACTCACTGCCGAGTCGTTAAGATTTACTTGTCTATGTCTGCAATCAATAATAACAAACAGTAATGCAGCTAACCCGTACCTTGTGGCACATATTACCTTAGGTTCATCTGATTTCTCATCGTTTGCAATAACTATCTGTTTTCTGTTGTGTAAAAATTCTTTTAACCATCTTCCTACTTTATACACTATATTATGTTTTCCTAATTTTCTTCGCTAAATATATTATGATCTACCTTGTCAAAAGCTTTTGTAAAGTCAAGTAAACAACATCTGTTTTTTCATTTCCGCTTTTTTCATGTTCTTGTATATGTTCTCACGGTGGACTAACAGTTGGGTTTGTGTACTTTTTCCGGATACAAAACCATGTTATCTTATATTAACAAATATTTTTTTATTAAGTGTTTCATAATATTTTTCTTCATTACCCTTTCCTATACTTTCATAATATGTGATGTTAGACTCACAGGCCTATAATTAATTGCCTCTAGTCTTGATCCACTTTTGAAAGTAGGGGTAATATATGTTACTTTGTGCTCATCATAAATCTTGCCTGTATCTACACTTTGTCTTAATAATATTGCAAGTGGCTTTGCGATAGAATGAACTACTTTCTTTAACAAAAAAGCAGGGACACCATCAGGCCCTGCTGCAGCTCCACTTTTTTAAATTTCATTAATAGCCTGCCACAATATCAGCTTCATAAATTAAATCCATCCGTCTGCTAAATATTCCACTATTTTTTCATCCCTTTTACTTCTGTATCATTTATCTTCTTTATTTATCAATTCTATGGGGTGAATTCTCTCTTTATACTTTTCTGCCAATAAATGTTGCATATTTCCTTTTTTTCATTGTTAATCTCCCTTCAATTCTTAGAGGGCCTATTTCTATTCTTCTTTTATTCATCTTTTTCACATACGAGTACAATAGTTTGGGGTTTTTCTTGATATTTACTAGGGTTTTTTCTTCCAAGTCCCGTTTTTTTTTTTCATTTTCTTTGATTGAATAATCTTTTGTTGGGTTCTGCATTTTCTATCTTAACTTTTAAGTTTCCATCATTTTTTCCATGCATTTTTTTTTTTCTTTTCTTTTTGCAAGACCTCTTTTTTTTTTTTTTTCCACTTTCCCCTGATTTTCTGGAATAAAAGATCCTTCTGCCTCTTGGTATGCATGACTGATGTTTACTTTTCTTCTTCGGTATATATTTATCCACTATTTTCTCTAATATTTTATATAATATAAGGTTTCAACTTGGGTTAGTTCTTCTAAGTACTCTATTTTCCTTTTTGAGTTACTCATAACTAAACCCTGCACATTCATCACTATGATGGTTTGCGTGTTTTCTCCTTCATTTAATATGGGTAATAATAAGGATAAGGATTTTCCCATGTCTCCTTCCTGTTCTGGTATGTTGTTCTTTTCTTCATTTCTAGAAATTCTGACATTAAAAAATCCAACTTTTCTAAAATATGTGATCTTCCTTCATCATAATTATTCATTTTGTGTCTAAATCTGCAATTTTCTCCGTATCTGCAATATCCCTTAGCATCGTACATACAGTATTTATCCCTTGAGCTGTAGTATCTTGGAGCTGATGCTTGGAAATTCTTTGCTGACACTCCATATCGCGGTGATGGCTTGCTTTTTTCCCTCACCTCATGTTCTTTGTTCCTCTCTTTATTTGTTTCTTTCCTATTTTGGATTTTATTATTTAATTGATTATTTAATTGATTTTGATTCATGGCTACAGGGTGCATATATTTACATTTTCTGTCGAACTTACATCCTTTTCCTTCTTTAGGGTTTTGCATATTTTTGGATGTAGATCTCTGCAATCATCCTCCGAATCTGCAATTCCCTCTTTTCAAGAGAGAGAGAGAGAGAGAGAGAGAGAGAGAGAGAGAGAGAGAGAGAGTGTAGAACCCAACACACGCAAGCAAGCAATGGCATGCTTTGGTTAACGTAGTCGGACAAAGGAGGAGAGAAACGAAAAATGTCGAGTCACAGGAGAGAGAGAAAAAGGAGTTAGAGAGAAAGAAATCGTC
>NC_087210.1:2584232-2609232 GCF_015104395.2 Macrobrachium nipponense | reverse complement strand
AATGGGATGTGTTGTATCTCTTCAGCTCTACACAGCTTCCATCCCGGAATCTTCTGCCGCATTTTGTCGAATCAGGAAAGAGTTTGAGTTGCTGATTTGTGGCGCAAATACGCTTTCCTCACGATTGTAGTTCTAAGGATCTTTCGTGTCGGCGTAAAAGCTCATAAAGGTTTTTGCAGTTATTTTATTTGTATTTAATTTGATAAGCCTTCCCATACCCCACCCTCTCTCTCTCTCTCTCTCTCTCTCTCTTCTGATAAAAGTCTAGATAAACATCTGATTGTGAAATCTTCTCTCTCTCTCTCTCTCTCTCTCTCTCTCTCTCTCTCTCTCTCTCTCTCTCTCCGAAATTCTAAATAAACATCTGCCTGTGAAATCTTCTCTGTCTGTCTGTCTCTTTCTCCCCGAAATTCTAGATAAACATCTGACTGCGAAATCTTCTCTCTCTCTCTCTCTCTCTCTCTCTCTCTCTCTCTCTCTCTCTCTCTCTCCCCAAAATTCTAGATAAACATCTGACTGTGAAATCTTCTCTCTCTCTCTCTCTCTCTCTCTTCCCATGGGAGACGTCCCCTATTAATGGATGAATCCACCCTATTTCGCACAACGTCCAGCACCATATCTGCATTCATCCGTCTTGCGGGACCTTGCATAAATACCTGTAAAAGCAATCTTCTCTCTCTCTCTCTCTCTCTCTCTCTCTCTCTCTCTCTCTCTCGATCATTTATCGTGACTTTTCCCGCAAAGTAATAACGCTATGTAGTAGAGTTCCTTCAGTGGCGTCTGCAATTTGTCAAGGTTCTCTCTCTCTCTCTCTCCTCTCATCTCTCACCCCTCTCTCTCTCTCTCTCTCTCTCTCTCTCTCTCTCTCTCTCCAGCGCGGCTTCGTTCCTCATGTGCAAATGTCAAATGGTTTGATTTTTATCCTTTCTCTTATTATTATTATTATTATTGTGTGGTCATCTCTCTCTTTGTATTATCTTTTCCCAGTTCGTCTGTTTCGGGTTGATCGACTTCCTTTTCTGGCACTATTATTTTTGGTCGTTTTATAAACGAAGTGGGTGACAAATCGTACTATAGGGCAATTATTTTTAATGCGATTATTTTTAAGGGGATTATTTTCAATGCGGTTATGTTTGAGGGGATTATTTTTAAAGGGATTATTTTTAATGTGTTTTTTGAAGCAATTATTTTTGAAGGGGTTATTTTTAATGCAGTTAATTTTGAGGCGATTATTTTTAATATGATTATTTTTTAAGTGTTTATTTTGTGATTATTTTTTGAAGCGATTATTTTTGGAGCGATTATTTTTGAAGTGATTATTTTCAAAGCGATTGATTATTTTCAAAGTGATTATTTTTGGAGCAACAATTTTTGAAGCGATTATTGTCGTAGCAATTATCTTTAAAGTAATTATTTGTAAAGCAAATCTTTTAAAATAAATTTTTTTTTAACTAGAAACTGGAATTAGTCTAGTTATATTTCTCCATTCTTAAAAGTTCTGGTGATAAATTTTGGTAATAGATCTCTCCTCCACCTCTCTCTCTCTCTCTCTCTCTCTCTCTCTCTCTCTCTCTCTCTCTCTCTCTCTCCACTTTTATTATCAAACTCTTTTCTCAACAAAAGTGACAAACTATACGGTCTTCTTATGAACCAAAATACCGCCTTAACCTCTCGATTTCTTCCCATTTCGCTAACGCTGGTCACAACTAAGCCTAGAACCAAATTATGAAATAAATGAAGATATTTTAATGGTTAGCCGAGACTCGAACTCGGTGCCGGGGTATCAGAACGAGGCGACGACAATTACCCGCCAACGTTCTGATACCCGGGACTCGAGATCGAATCTTAATTTCCCTTTTTCATTTGGATCTAGGCCCAGCAGTGACCAGTAGACCGATGCATTCATTTACCTAATGATTTTCTTGTCTCTGGTTCAAGGGAGCGTCGCCCCCTCCCCATCCCCCTCCCGATGGAAGGCGTGGTCCAACAGCCCCTGAGCCCACCGATGACGTCGTCAGTGCCCCTGGCACCTCCTTCCATAGAGCCTCCGGATCCTGCTCCAACTACTAAGTCGAACCAAGTAGGTGTGTGCATGTGTACGTCTAAATAACCCCCACACGTATATGCACAGCTGGTGCATTATGGGGAATATGTAGTGGTTTGTGTGCTGGTGGTTAATCAGCACAGTAGTTAAATGTGATGGGTTTTGCAATGGGTGACTTTTACTGAGAACACTCCAAAGCAGTAAACGTAACATTGTGGCGTAAGAAACCACACCCCTGTACGTATAGGCAGGGGTCGCCATATTGAATGTTCTTCTTTCTAATTACGCTACGGACAAAAAATCTTTTCTTTCATGTGCAGCATTAAGCAAATTCTCTCAGCTGTAATATTTCTCTTTAGCTCTGTTATCTGTGACTATGCAAGTAGGTATACAACCTAGGTTAGGTTAGGTTAGGCTATTCTAGTTCTCTGGTTTCTGTTAACTGCTCCGGAGTGTCTTAAAACTTTGATTGTGCGAGTAGGTATACCACCTAGGTTAGGTTAGGTTAGGTTAGGTTATCCTGGGTTTATGCTGTCTTTTAACCCCTCTGGGGTGTCCTAAAATTTGGATTGATTTTTGCCAAGGAATCACGTTGTCACACAACTGAAACCTAACCCTTTTAGCTGAACTTCATTCAATAATACTAATTTCTCAACTAGAATCAGTAAAGAGATTCAACAGCTTCCTCGTGACTGCGTATCAGCAATTATAGGCTAATTTTTTAACCTTTTGTCAGTCCAGGATCATAAGAGCGGGTTCTTGAGAATCAAAGTCTTCCAGGCTCATGTCGCAGACAGATGAATATACAGAGGGTTACTTTGTAAGTGCCACTGACATATTAACATTTTCATCTCAGAGATCAAGGTTGTTGACATCTATGCTTACTTGAACTTTTCGAGTTCTAGAGTGATCATATTACATCTTGAAGATAGATAAGTATATTTTGCGTTTATGGAATAAAAAGCGCACAAAAATCAGTGTCCAGTCACCGTATATTTGATTACATATCAATGTTAGGGGTCATTTACAGAAAAAAATAAATTAACTGAGGAAGAAGTACAGCCAGGGTGACAGTCTTTTATTATTATTATTATTATTATTGTTATTATTATTATTATTTTTAATTACCAACGGGTATTCCAACCGGGACATCACTAAATGCATTCGCAGAAACATCGATAAATGGTATCAGCAGGAGCCTCGTCCCGCCGCCCTTGAAGACGTCACTCTCTTTTACAAGGGAGTATTTCATAAGAAATACAAAGAGGACGAGCGAGCCCTTCGTACCATCATAGAAAGGAACGTCTCCCCCACGGACCCTGCGAAAAAAGTGAAATTAATAATTTACCACAAGAGCAAGAAGACCAGTGGCCTGATTATGAAAAACAATCCAGCCCCCGTGATGCAGGACCCTCTCAAGAAAACTAACGTTGTCTACCAGTACAAATGCCCTGTCCGGGAATGCCCCGGCGCTTACATTGGTATGACGACTATGCGATTTTCGAAGAGGATATCCTGCCACGCTCAGGAAGGCGCCATCCATAATCATGCCAAAAACGTCCACAATACCAGGATAACTAGGAATGACATTATTCCTAATATCAGAATTATCGATAAGGCAGCAGACCACCGTCGCCTCCGCTTCTTGGAGGCCCTACACATCGGGAAGGAGAGACCCAGCCTCAACACCACCCAAGAGACTTCACTCCTCCCGACGGTGGCACGAAGGGCGCCGCCCGCCAGCACCATAGAGCCGATCGAACGGGCCAATCAGGTGCCCCCGTCTATCGGCAATGACCTTCCCAATACTAAGCTCCCAGTCTCCAGCGTCCGCACGAGAAGAGCAGTGCGAGCTTCCACCTCTGCAAGACGGCTTGACTCAGGGACTTAATCCTCTGTTCAGCCAATGAAAACGCAGCGCCCATCAGACAGAGCACCTGGGACACATTAAATACCGCCGAACGACCCCATTCTAATCAGTTCACGCTCACCTTTCCTTGAAAATGAACCGATGATACGGTTGGAAACGTTGGAATTCCGTTACGCTATTATTATTATTATTATTATTATTTTGGTACAAGACCCTCTTTTATGCAAATGCTGTTGAAAAGAGTGGCAGAATTAAGCGAGTTGATTTTATATATTGGTTTTTCTATTTAACTTACAATTTTCCTGATATGGCTGCCTTCAAAACATTCATTCTAATGTCCTAAGAATATAGAATCCAATGGAATTCTGTCAAAAACATACGAGTACCTGCTTGAATGGAAGACTTCTATCTATTACTTCTTTTTAATGAGAGGGGTCCCTTCTTTCTGTGTTTCCCTTTACTTCATCTCACTTCTTCTTAATTAACACCGTAGTATTCTTTGGAAGCTTAAAAATTTCAAGTCATTGGCCCCTTTGGTGGGCTTGTTCCATATGATTAGGTATCATCAACTGAATATAATAATAATAATAATAAAAATTATAATAATAATAATAATAATGCTGTTAAAAAGAATGGCAGTTTTTTTCCATTTTCCTTACAATTCGCTTCTCAGGCTCAGCGATGTTTCTGAGTAACTGGCCAATATTCATACTGGGAATTTTCAAAATATTATAAATGCTGAAGGTAATCTTTTATTAGAACAGGATCTCAGGTCCAGGTCAAGCAGGGGTCGTCGTCAGTGCCGGTATTATTCCGTAGGCGTAGTTCAGTTCGGGGCCGGGGTCGTCTTTGGTTTAAGGGCTGGTATTGGTGTTGGTATAGGTGGTATCACGTGATGTTTCGACCTTCTCGCAGGTCATCTCGTCCTACGGAATAATACCGGCACTGACGACGACCCCTGGATTGACCTGGACCTGAGATCCTGTTCTAATAAAAGATTACCTTCAGCATTTATAATTTCTTGAAAATTCCCAATATGAATATTGGCCAGTTACTCAGAAACATCGCTGAGAAGCGAATTGTAAGGAAAAATGGAAAAAAACTGCCATTCTTTTTAACAGCATTATTATTATTATTATTATCATTATTATTATTATTATTATTATTATTATTATTATTATTATATTCAGTTGATGATACCTAATAATCATATGGAACAAGCCCACCAAAGGGGCCAATGCCTTGAAATAGGGAAACACAGAAAGAAGGGACCCCTCTCATTAAAAAGAAGTAATAGATAGAAGTCTTCCATTCAAGCAGGTACTCGTATGTTTTTGACAGAATTCCATTGGATTCTATATTCTTAGGACATTAGAATGAATGTTTTGAAGGCAGCCATATCAGGAAAATGTGTGCATCAAATGAAGAATCCATTACAAGGGCCTTATATGCCGTGAAATGTTATGTCCGAATTAAAACTATAATTTTGTGAGCCTACGGGCAACAACTGGGTTGCTTTTCTGGTTGAATTTCTTTAAAGATCTGAAAGTTTATCCGCTTACCAAACTCAAGTTAAATTCTTCAATTTAAAATGGCCACCAACTTTTTCAAGCCATGTAACGAATAGACAGTGGAAGTTACTCGTTGCTGTGGGATATAAAAAGGATGCCGATAAAAATAAAAAAAAAAAAACCCACCGATAATTATAGGGGAGAGCGGTGATGGTTCGGACATTTTTTGCTTTTAATTTCTATCTAGAAATAAGAGTTTAAGGAGCAGAGATGTTGTTGACATGTCAATGTGTAGCCTCATCATCCTAGATTTACGAGTGAATTTGGTAAGTCGTAATGCTTCACTATACTTGAAGCTATATATCTTCAAATAAAAATTTACAAAATGTCCGAATCATCCCTATCCATGGTGATGATTCGGACCGCTCTCCCCTACTAATAATCTCAATAATCTCGCAGAAGAACTGATAGATGTGACTGAAGGCCACTAAGAACGGTATTGCCATTTACCCAGTTTCTGAAAGAACGAGAACTCCTCGTTCAGAAACGGTTTGGAATCACAAGAAGATGTCTGAGAGAACAGACAGACAGACAGAAGACAGACCATTTCAAAGAGCACAGAACAGTAAGAAACAGACATGCTCTGAAACAGTAGTACTAGTGCATCCTTTGATAGCGGTCTGAGGGCATAATAGTACCTCAGGAAGGGTTTGCTTAGCATCCCGGAGAAGATGAAAAAAAAAAACTACGAAAGAATAAAGACGTCTAGACATGAAAGAGAATACGCATCAAAAGATGAGAGAGAGAGAGAGAGAGAGAGAGAGAAGAGAGAGAGGAGCAAGACGTTTGGAAAAGATTCCACGAACAATTGCAGAAGGAGAAAAGATGAAAGCTGGCCCCCCGTCCCTCCTCCCTACCCCCCGAAAAAACATAAAGTTTCTCAAGACAAGGCTCGTTGCATTCACGTCTAGTACGGGTGAGTATTTTGCCAAACTGCTGCAGCTCAGCTCCCGGGGAGAGATGGTCCTCCCGCCCCCCCACACCCCCTCGCCCCCGCAAGGACGACGCCACCGCCCTCCGGCCCCCTAAAATAAAAGGCGCCCTTTGACTCCTGAATGGCCGGAGGTGTAAACACCTCTTCATAATATATTCTCTGTACGGCATAAAAGGCGTGACTTGTTTAGACGCAGTATATTTACACGTACGCCATTGTGGCCCAGAAAGCGCGTGCAAACATTTGGATTTTCCGTCACGCCGAGTTTGAATCTCCCGCCCGATTACATCAAAGGGGCGCGGGTCAAAGGGCGCCAATTAGTGAAGATTTTCTTCTTGGAGGGCGTCGGCTCGGCCGGCAGCCCGCGCGCGGAGATCCCTGTTTGTTTGCTCTCTCTCTCTCTCTCTTTCCTCCTCAGTGGAAGGAGTGGGGAAGGGATAGGGGGGAGGGGAGGGGAATTGGGGGAAAATAATGAGTCTCTCTTATGATGCTGTTCGATGGCAGTTGTGCATTAGGCGTTATTCATCTGTCTGTTTTTGGTAGGCGCGTAAACTGTGTATAGTACATAGTACTAGTCCTCGAATTATTATTATTATTGAGAAGATGATGAACCCTAATCATATGGAACAAGCCCACCACCAAAGAGGCCATTATTATTATTATTATTATTATTATTAGTTATTATTATTATTATTAGTTAGTTATTAGCGAGAGACGTCCTACGCGGGGCAGGAATGCAGTTGAAGGACTCCCTGTTTGTATTTAAACGGTTGAAAAAGTCGTGAACTGGGATCCTTGGTCTTGAGGACTTCTCTCTTCGGGTATTTCCTTGACCTCCTACAAGTTAACGCCGTTGCCATACCCATTAATAATAAATAATGTGGCCTCAAGGGATAAAGGACATAAAATTGCCAAGAAATTGACAGAGTGGTATAAATGAATTGACGATACGTTATAAATTTTCGAGAAAAACCAAAATATCTTCTTCCCAGATCACCGGAAAGACGATAATTACCATCTTCATCTATGGGCTCTGAGAAGAAACGGTTTCTCAGGTTCCCGTGTTTGGGGCGCTGAACCAGCGGAAAGCGCTACGCAGAGACTGATGGCAATAATGCGAAATACACTTTACCTTGAGTGAATTCTTGGCATGAAATAATGTTGATAAAAACAAAGTGATACAGAGTACAATAGAAAATTAAGAAAATATCTAAATATTTTCATCATCTGGAAAACATGATTAGAGTGATGAAGAGTATTCTATGAATGGGAAATGAAACTGCAATGAGTTTCTTATAAAAAACTCACAAGGAATCCTGCCTTCCTCTCCTGGAGAGGACACTCCCCTTCAAGGGTGCCCTCAAAGATCTGGCCCCCCTAAGTAGCCTTTGGCCGTCACCCTTGGGGCCGTCTCCAGACCCGCTTCCCCAGCCTGGCAGGAAACCTGCCTTCCTCCGAGGAAGCAGCCTCTGGGTCGGACCCTTTCCTTCAAGGTTTCCCTCAAGAGACTGGCGAGCCTTTATAGCTTTTCCAGGGTTGCCGTTTTGAGGAATTTCGTCTATTAGTGTGGCTTTCTGGTGTCATCTGGCAACCCTCCGTGGCTTTTCCGACCACAGGCCACGGCACTGAAGAAAAAAATTCTTCACTTTGCCTTTTTATGTTTTATTATGAAAATAAAGATATAAAACATATCCTGCTTATTTATACAAATGAAATTTATTGAAATCCTTTATTTTTCTTCGTCAAAAATACTTTATATTGAGCTAGTGATGTGTAGTTTTCTAACATCACGGGAAATAATTATACATCGGAAAATACGCATTATAACCATTAAATCATAAATAAAGTAAAAAAATACGATGAACTGCCTATGGTAACACTGCTGAAAGCCAATGTTATGAAGAAAAAACGGCATCACTGTAAAATTGGGCCTCATCCTTGTCCTGAGAGGAGGACTTGCGTAGGCAGCTTTTGGACTCCATCCTGAGTAGGGCCTTGGTCTTCTTGTTTTCTCGTCCTTTTCCTCAGGAAGTACTGTTTCAGCCTCGTTTTGTTCTACTCTTGAACGATCAGCGTTCACATACAAGTCATTTCTCCATACTCTTTTTTTCCTTCTCTTTACGAGCTTTTCAAATTTGGCCCCTGCTCTCTCTGAAGCTTCAAAACGATTTGAAGCATCTCGGAGATTGTTCTCGGAGCCTTTGGAATTCGTTGCTCTCGTAGTTCCAGGAAGGATTTCAAAACGTCTTCGAGGGAAATCCCGTAAGCGCAGAAAGCAGGAACCTCGACCCCATATCAGTGTTGCCTTTTTGAGTAATTTCGTCTACTAGGGTGGCTTTCTTGTGACATCTGGCAACCCTCCGTGATATGCTGACCACAGCCACGGCGGTGAGGCATAAAATTCTTCTCTTTGCCTTTTCATGTTTTATTATGAAAATAAGGCTATAAAACATATCCTGCTTATTTATATAAAAGAATTTTATTGAAATCCTTTATTTTTCTTCGTCAAAAATACAGTTTTACGTCACGGAGAATAATTCTACATCGGAAAATACGCATTCTAACCACTCAATCATAAATAATGTTAAAAAATCAGAAGAACTGCTTATGGTAACACTGCTAATGGCCAATGTTATGAAGAAAAAACGGCATCGCTGCATCAATACTGGTCCTCGATCTGCTTCGTCGTCCAGTCCATTTTAACCATATTCTTCAACCGCTCTGCTCACATTCTGTCTCCGAAGACTTTTCAAGACGACTTGGACGATCACGGACGTAGCCACTGGTCTTGGAGTCACTTCAGGAGCTGCTGGAGACGATGGTACCAGCTATAAGCTGGTTCACTTAAGGTAGATTCTTGGGTGAGCCATGTATCTATAAGACGTTTGTTTGGCGGGCGCCGATTGGCTGAGAGCTGCCTACCTCCCGGTACCAGCCAATCAGCGGCCGCCAAACAAACGTCTCGTAAGAATACGGCTCATCCAAGAATCTACCTTAAGTGAACCAGCTATACCAGGTGACACTTGATTCCTTCTGGCAGCAGATGACATGATATTTTCTTTGATGGAAGAGTCATCGCTGCGAAAATATCCAAAAAAAGTTTTTTTCATATAAGAAAATGTAAATTTAGCGAAAAATTAACATCATCCTATCTTTCTCTCGCGTCGTCGGGAGATATCTGTATAAATAAATAAGTAAATAAATAAATAAATAGATACAACTTTTTTCTTTCTGTATCGGCTAGTGCATACAAACATATAGAAAAGGAAGGAAATTCGTAGCGGGGATTTATAGATGAAGAGGGCATTATATAGATTTGAAAAGAAGATAGGTGCATTGACGTAGACGATAGTTACTATGAGATTCAGGGCCTCTGTAACACGGTTTTTTCGCAATAACTTTTTATCTATGCATTTCATAAATATAACGCTTATTCAGAATATTATATTACAACACATAAATTTGAGTGTATTCTGCACTACGTAGGTTGAATAAATTTGGTACTTATAATGTAAAAGTGACCTTTTTTGAGACGGGCCAAACTTGCCCTCAGAGAAAAGTTTCGAACGCACTCGTTACGTAACTTATGACAGCATTTCTTCCCTCTTTCTCGATGGATGATTGGCTATACGTAACGAAGGCTAAACCTCTGGCAACAATGACATACAAATTTAAATACAAGCAAAGCAGTACACCTTTATGAACTCTGGAACCTCTCCACGGATAATTGTCATAATGAACAAACCAACAAAATATGTTAATAAATACAAAAACACTTCGATTATTAGTCTAACTCCCAAAATAAGTTTCCAAAGAAATTACAGTCTACTTTATAGGTCACAATCAGATTAACAAGATGTAGGGAATAGTTGGTAATTATCAAAAACATAGTAGACAAGCTTGATTTGATAACTACTATATCCAATGTCAAGCAATTTTTATTTATTGGCTATCTACCTATTTACTGAAAAAAAAAAAAACGCCGGTACCGTATATTGGCTTTAAACCTTCACCAATAATTATCGTCAGAATGGTGACTTCATGAGGCTCCACCCACTTTCGCCTCGTTATAATTCAGGATAACACTGAAGGCTATCATGGGCATTGTTGGATTAGAAAATTTAACTTCTGGCTATAAAAACTAATTTCTCGAGTAGTTGTAAGAAGTGCTAAATGATCCTCAAGGATCCCAGCAGTTGGCCTAAACGTTTAATTCATGGATATTACTGCTATACTGTTGCGGCACTACTGCTACAGTAGTATTACTACGCTGACACTGATACCCTACCCACATCTATGTATCGTTCCGCCATTCATAAAGTCTTTGGGTTTCAGAGCCGATGGAATTTCTGTCTGGTGGATGGGCGGGGCAACATTTAGTCAAAAGGTGTTTGTTTACCTTGCTTACGTAATGAATGTTTTTCGACTCTTGGCTCGTAATCATTGGCCATGGCGTCGGCTAGATCATTTTACCTCTATAAAAATTGAAACTATCGGGTTTAGGTTATTGATAATGCTGACAAAATTTGTGTGTGGTTGTAAAATATACATATGTCAACTTTCAGCTACATCCGATGCTTTGACAAGGAGCAAAGTCCAAAAAACCGTGTTACAGAGACCCTGAATCTCATAGTAGTTTATTTAATTTTCATTCTTGGTATTAGATAATTCCCATCTTTATTTTTGGTAGAAAAAAAATCCCATCTCTATTCTAGGTAAGGTCTAGGTACCAAATCATCCCATCTTTATCCTTGGTATCAAATCATCCCATCTTTATTCATGGTTTTAATCATCCCATCTTTATCTTTGGTTTTAAATCATCCCATCTTTATTCATGGTTTTAATCATCCCATCTTTATCTTTGGTTTTAAATCATCCCATCTTTATTCTTGGTATCAAATCATCCCATCTTTATTCTTGGTATCAAATCATCCCATCTTTATTCTTGGTATAAAGTCATCCCATCTTTATCCTTGGTATCAAATCATCCCATCTTTATCCTTGGTATCAAATCATCCCATCTTCATTCTTGGCATCAAATCATCCCATCTTTATCCTTGGTATCAAATCATCCCATCTTTATCCTTGGTTTTAAATCATCCATCTTTATCCTTGGTATCCAATCATCACATCTTCATTCTTGGCATGGAAAAATTTTTTCCAGTCACAATTTAAAACTGAGGTAAAAAAATATATTATTTTCCGTTGACCTGTGACCTCGATCTCTGACCTCTCCCCTCTGTTTCCCACCCCCCCTTGTGGAAGGTGGGCACGGTCATCCTGTACGGAGTGCCAATCGTCTCCCTCAACATCGACAACTGCGAAAGGCTCTGCCTGGCACAGATCTCCAACACTTTGCTCAAGGTAAGCAGACATCATGTCTCTCTCTCTCTCTCTCTCTCTCTCTCTCTCTCTCTCTTCGTCTCCTCCTCCTCCTTCTTCTTCTTCTCTCGCTCTCTCTATTCTCTCACTCTCTCTCTCTCTCTCTCTCTCTCTCTATCTTCTTCTTCTTCTTCTTCCTCTTCTTCTCTCACTTTCTCTCTTCTCTCTCTCTTTTTCCTTCCTTTTTCTAACTTTCTCTCCTTTATCTTCCTCTCTTCTTCGTTGTATCTCTCTTTCACACTTTGTCTCCTCTCTTCTTCGTTGTATCTCTCTTTCACACTTTGTCTCTCTCTCTCTTTCTCTCTCTCTCTCTCAATATTATATTTTTTGCATTGAAGTTTTCTCTCTCTCTCCTCTCTCTCTCAATATTATATTTTTTGCATTGAAGTTTTCCTGAAAATCAATAATTTTTGTGATAATTCCTCCACATAGTTCAACATTTTTGAAAACAAGTTGAAAAAAAAATCAGTAGAACTTCAATTTTAGTTAGAAGATTCAGATAATTCACTTATCTTCAAAATTATTCGCAATTTCCTTAACCATACCTGACCGTAATTCATATACATGCATTAAGCTACAAATGTCCTTTAATATCCAATTCGATCTACCTCGGAATTAATATATTTTCATAGACTTTAACCGAAGGGGAATTAATCAGTTGATAATAATTTCGTCCTCTCGTGGATTCGAACCAGCACGCACACAGAGGAGAAATCAGGACTTCAGTGACGTCTTGACCGACTCGGCCAACAAGTAAGGACGCCACTGAAGTCCTGATTTCTCCTCTGTGTGCGCTGGTTCGAATCCACGAGAGGAAGAAATCAGGACTTCAGTGACGTCTTTACCCACTCGTTGGCCGAGTCGGTAAAGACGTCACTGAAGTCCTGATATCTCCTCTGTGTGCGCTGGTTCGAATCCACGAGAGGACGAAATTATTATCAACTAAAAAAAATAAATAAATAAAATAAGTCCCTCTTCGGTTAACGTGTATGAAAGTAGATTAATTCTGAGGTAGAGCGAATTGGATATTAAAGGATGTTTTGTAGCTTGATGCTTATATATTTATATATATATATATATATATATATATATATAAATATCTATACAAAGTCTCATTATATATAGAAGCCAACTCTCTTTCAAGCAGTCGTAGAATCATCCTATTTTCCCCTTTCTCTCGTTGTGTATTTCAAGCAGGAGTTCAGCTACAATGAGATTCACAACCGTCGGGTGGCCCTGGGCATCACCTGCGTCCAGTGCACGCCCGTGCAGCTCGAGATCCTCCGACGGGCGGGCGCCATGCCCATCTCCTCCAGAAGGTGGGTGTGTTGGGCAGCAGCTGTCTCGGGTTTTCTTCTCCTTCTTCTTCTTCTTCTTCTTCTGAACTTTTTTTTTTTATCCGGAGGGCGACGGGAGGGGCAACTGAAGGTCATTTTTGTAGCTCAGTCCAGGGGAAAGAAGCTATATATATATATATATATATATATATATATATATATATATATATATATATAATATATATATATCCTTAACTCTCTCATTTTGTCCTGAAGTAGGGCTTAGAACAATCTTTCTTAACTATCTACGTGTCCTAAAGTAGAGAGTAGACTCATACGTTAGAGTGTAGTAGACGCTTAAGTAGAGTGTAGTCTCTTAAGTAGATTGTATACGCTTATGTAGAGTGTAGACTCTTAAAATAGAGTGTTAGACTCTTAAATTACAGTGTAGACTCTTAAGTAGAGTGTAGACTCTTAAATTAGAGTTTGGACCCTTAAGTAGAGTGTAGACTCTTAAATTAGAATGTAGTAGACTCTCATGTAGAGTGGAGACTCTTAAAATAGAGCGTAGGCTTTTAAATTAGAGTGTAGTAGACTCTGCCCTTAAATTAGAGAGTAGACTCTTAAATTAGAGAGTAGAGAGCAAACTCTTAAATTAGAATTAGACGCTATACTCTAAAATTGTTACGTAGACTCTTAAAGTAGATTACTGACTCTTGAAAATAGAGCGTAGACTCACCCCTCTTTCTCTCTTTTCCTCCCCCCGTCCCCACACCGCCCCCACCTCCCCCCCCCCCTCCCCCCCCCCCACAAAAACCCGCAGGTGCGGTATGATAACCAAACGGGAGGCGGAGAGGCTGTGCAAATCCTTCCTGGGGGACAACTCCCCCCCGAAGCTGCCCGAAAATTTCGCCTTCGACGTCATGCATGAGTGCAACTGGGGCTGCCGGGGATCCTTCGTTCCTTCCAGGTAAGGACTGGAAGGGTTCCTTAGATGTAAAAAGAAAGGGTTCCTTAGAGGTAAATAAAAAGTGTTCCTTAGAGGTAAGGATTCAAAGTATTCCTTAGAAATAAGGAGAAAGTATTCTTTAGAGGTAAGGATTGAAAATGTTCCTTAGAAGTAAAAAAGAAAGTGTTCCCTAGAGGCAAGGAGAAAGTGCTCCTTAGAAGTAAGGAGAAAGTGCTCCTTAGATGTAAGGGAAAAGTGTTCCTTAGAGGTAAGAAGAAAGTGTTCCTTCGAGGTAAGGGAAAAGAGCTCCTTTGAGGTAAGGGAATGTGAGCCTTAGAAGTAAGGCGAAAGTGTTCCTTCGAGGTAAGGGAAAAGTATTGTTTTGAGGTAAAGGAATATGATCCTTCCAGGTAAGGAAAAAAAGTGTTCCTTAGAGGTAAGGGAAACGTGTTCCTTAGAGGTAAAAATGAGAGAGTTCCTTAAAGGTAAGGAGAAAGTGTTCCTTAGAAGTAAAAAGAAAGTGTTCTTTAGAGGTAAGGACTGAAAGTGTTCCTTAGAGGTAAGGAGGAAGTTTTTCTTATAAGTTAGGAGAAAGTGTTCCTTTGAGGTAAGGATTGAAAGTGATCCCTCAAAGTAAGGTGAAAGCAGTCCTTAGAGGTAAAAAGAAAGTGTTCCTTAGAGATAAAAAGAAAGTGTTCCCTAGAGGTAAGGAGAAAGTATTTCTTAGAAGTAAGGAGAAAGTGTTCCTTAGAGGTAAGGAGGAAGTATTTCTTTGAAGTTAGGAGAAAGTGTTCCTTAGAGATAAGGATTGAAAGTGTTCCCTAGAGGTATAAAGAAAGTGTTTCTTAGAAGGAATGGAAAAGCACTTCTTCGAGGTAAAAAGAGTTCCTTTAAAGTAAGGGAAAAGTGTTCCTTCGAGGTAAGGAGAAAGTGTTCCTTAGAAGTAAGGAGACAGGTTCCTCGAGGTAAGGAGAAAGTGCTCCTTAGAAGTATGGAGAAATCGTTCCTTAGAGGTAAAAAAGAGAATGTTCCTTCGAGGTAAGGGAATACGATCCTTCCAGGTAAGGGAAAAAGTAACCTCGAAGTAAATAAAGTGTTCCTTCGAGGTAAAGGAAACATCATTCCTTCTAGGTAATAATAAAAAGAAGTGCTCCTTCTAGATAATAATAAAAAAAATTGTTCCTTCTAGGTAATAAAAAAAAGTGTTCCTTCTAGGTAATAATAATATTAAAAAAGTGTTCCTTTGAGGCAATAATAAAAAAGTGTTCCTTCTAGGGAATAAAAAAGTGTTCCTTCGAAGAAAGGCGAAATAAAAAAAATAAAGACTGGGGTTTTTCGAGTGTATTTGTGGTGCAGGGAGCCATTAGTCGGCCATTTGTGTAGCCCCCCTAAGTGTGAGATAAAAATACAGTTGGGTTCACGGTTCTTTCTCCTCCTCAGAGTGAGGGGGAAGTCCTTCGGCTCGGAGTATCCTGCGTTATTCGTTCCCTTGAGGTGGGATTTAATCTGCCACTCCTTCAGATGTGTTCCTCCGCATTTATACTTACACTTTCTTTTCTCTATCAATTCTCTAAGGAGACAGAGCAAAGATATTCGTGTTTATCCTAATGGTAGATGATTTGGGCATTCCTGGAGGTTCATATATTCATACATTCGGGTTCAGTGGTTTAGAATCATACCCCGAAACGGGGTATATACTGCCGTCAGTGCACGTCACACGGAGCACTGTAGGCATTGCTCAAGACGGTTCTTTAAACTGTCCCTCCGGCACCTAGCTAACCACTTTTAATTTCTTTTTTTACTATACCTCCGTTCATATTCAACATTGTTTCAACATTGTTTTTTCAGCGCAGAATGACCTCATCATCATAGGTCCTCAACACTTGGTCTTTGACCTTAATTCTTCTATTCCAGTTTTACCAGTCAAGATTTATGATTAAGAAAGGAAAAACTAATTTTTCTATTCTAGTTATTCCAGTAAAGATTTATGGTTGAAATAAAAAAAAGATTATAATCTATGATCATTCGTTACTGATCCTTAAAAAAATGAAAAACTCATGAAGAATAAAAAATAATTCATGACATACCTGAGAAAAGTGAATAAGGCGTCATCCGACCTCCAGCTTACTTGGGGCACGTGCTAAAATCTACGGTCAAGTAGAGCGTTATTTCGCCAACGGAAATCAAAATAAGTGCGCCATATTTTATTAGAAATAATAATTCTATACAGTTTAACATGCACGCTATTTATTTTTGACATTTTCATTCTAATGTATAAATCATAAATATCCTATCCTAAACTTCCTGCATCTTTAACTCGACGCGAAACACCTTTTTCAGACATTTTTAACTCTTCCATAGACCTTTCCTAACACCCAACAAGAACAACAACAACAACAAAATAGGTTGTAGGCTTACTTCCCAAGAAAGCGATAATAATTGACAGGGAACTTCTTCGTCACACTTTATTGATATTGTCCGTGAGGTGCTAAATTGTGGCTAGAATAAGATTGTTAATTGCTAGAGTCATTTGAGTTGAATTGCTAAGTTACATTTGCAATGAGCAGGTAAACATCCAATGGAAAGTTAGTATTTAATCATACAAATGCATGATTGAAGGGGAGTTTCTTGTAATAAGTAAAAGTTATATTTCAGTTTTCGTTTGTCTTCTTGCAAAATGCAGTATTTACTCACAAAGATAATTTTGAATGTTTATTTATCATCTTTGATTGAAGTATGGTGGTTCAATATATAGATAAATGCAAATATTTCTCCTTCAGCTATCTTATCTCCCTTGGGGTACGAGTATCTTATTTCTAGCTACGTTTTTCCCTCCCTACAAAAACATAGACCTAATGACTAAACCTAAACCTTCCAACTTTCCTTTTGACAAGCGTCGTTCACGCCGCCATCTTACCACTCCAGGTACAACTCCTCCCGCGCCAAGTGCATCAAGTGTGTCTACTGCGCCATGTTCTTCAGCCCCAACAAGTTCGTGTTCCACTCGCACCGTCTGGCCGACAGCAAATACGTCCAGCCCGACGCCGCCAACTTCAACTCCTGGCGACGCCACATCAGGCTGGCAGGGGACCCGCCCATCGATGTCATTCACGCCTGGGAGGACGTCAAGGCCATGTTCAACGGAGGCACCAGGAAGAGGCTGATGGCCGCCGGGTCTCAGGTATAACTTGTCAGTGAAGGAGGTTCCTCTGCGCGGCGTTCCTTGAGCCCGTAGCTGCGACCCTTAGCGTTCTTTTGAGTGTCTCTCCTACGTTCATATTCTTCTTACATCTTTCAAACCTTTTTGCTCTCAGTTTCTCCTCCTGTTACACCTTTCTAACCCTTTCATTCTGTTTATCTTCCTATTACAACTTTCAGACCTTTCTACTCTTAGTTTCTCCTACTGTTACACCTTTCAAACCTTTTCATTCTCAATTTCTCCTCCTTTTACACCTTTCAACCTTTCAAACCTTTTAATTCTGTTTATCTTCCTATTACACCTTTCAAACCTTTTTATTCTCAGTTTCTCCTCCTGTTACACCTTTCAAACCTTTTTATTCTCAGTTTCTCCTCCTTTTACACCTTTCAACCTTTCAAACCTTTTTATTTTGTTTCTCTTCCTATTACTCCTTTCAGACCTTTTTATACTCAGTTTCTTTTCCTGTTACAACTTTCAAACCTTTCTACTCTCAGTTTCTCCTCCTGTTACACCTTTCAAACCTTTTAATTCTGTTTCTCATTCTATTACAGCTTTCAAACCTTTCTACTCTCAGTTTCCCATTCAGGGCTGAATGACCTCATCATCATAGGTCCCAGCACTTAGCCTTTGCACTAAATCTTACATGGCATTCCATTCCAATACATATAGAATTTTCTGGTCACTTTTGACCAGATACTTATGTTATTGTAATACACACAAAATACCTTCTTGATTTATGGCATTCTTCAGCCATGCATTTTTGGATACGCTTGTCACTGCAAAGCCTGAAATCCTAAGGCAAGAAATATGAAGAAATTCTGACGTCCGTAGCTGGATTCGAACCCGCGCATCTGGAGTTTCAGAGAGTGAGGTCACGCTATCGACCTGACCACGAGAAGGAATAATAATCCGTATTGATTTCAGGATTTGAATGTTCATAGGTCATTTATTATTATTATTATTATTATTATTTATTATTTTGATTATCTTATTATTATTATTATTATTATTAAATTCTTATTATTGTTATTATTATTATATTAGTATTATTATGATTAGTATCATTCAGAAGTTAAAGAACCCTATTCATACAGAAGAATATTATTATTATTATTATTATATTTATTATTATTATTATTATTATTATTATTATTATTATTATTCAGCAGACAAAGAACCCTAATCATACAGAAGATTATTTTTGTTATTATAATTATTTATTATTATTATTATTATTATTATTTTATTATTATTATTATTATTATTATTATTATTATTCAGAAGATGAAAGACCCTATTCATACAGATTATTATTATTAATTAATAATATTATTAAAGAATATTATGGCGTTCATTTGAAAGAATCAACATAGGGGGTTATATTTGCAATTATAAATCTAAATAAATATCTTTTTTTCTAAAGAAGTTACTCTTAAAAGAAAAATGAGTATTATCTTTTGTATCGTTACAGTAATTTTTCTTGTTTTAAAACCCACTGTCGAAATGATACAGACGCAAAAAAATAAAATAGAAATAAAAAATAATGAGTAGGTATTCGATAAAATATAAAATCCCACCCAGAGAGAGAGAGAGAGAGAGAGAGAGAGAGAGAGAGAGAGAGAGAGAGAGAGAGAGAAATGACGCTCCAGCCAAAAAAGCTGTTTATTAAACTTTCGATAAGGGTTAAACAACGTCATAATCTAATGATGCCTGTAATAAACCTCTAATGCAGCTGTAATAAAGCCGTTTCGGGGGGAATGGATTCGCGTCATATGTATTCAATAAATGTATCCCATTTCCCGGGTTAAAATGATTTGCATAGAATTAGAGTTGACCGGACATCAATCAGTATATTTTGTATTTAACGAATTAACGCCACATTCTAGAACCAGCTCCGGAATATATTAACACTAATCGCGGTAGTTTTTAATCCAGGTTTTTAGTTATGATTCGACAGCTAATCACGGTTTAGTTTTTAATCCAGGTTTTTAAAAAAAATTTACTTAGGCCGGGAAATTATATTCATGTAAAATTAACTTGTCGTTCTTGATGCCAGATTATTTGTCTCTTGATTTGAAATGTATTTTAGTTTCTCTCACTCTCTTACTCTCTCTCTTTCTTTTTCTTTATTCGCAGCAAGGACCCGGCTCCCGCCTGAGCAAGTCCCCACGCCTGGAAGCGCCCCTGGCCAAACCGCCCACCGCCATCACGCGCCCCTCGCTGAAGACCATGGGCGGAGACCTCCCTTACCCCCCGCCCTATTTAGCGCCCCTGCCCGCCCCGTACCCCGCCCACCACAAGGACGCCCGCCAGACCTTCGTCGACTACCTCTGGGGCTCCCGAAGCGCGCTGCCGCCCCTGGGGCTGCCGTACCCCTTGGCAGCGGCGTGGCCCAGGAGACCTCTGCCAAGCTTCCCCCCCTTGCCCCTACCCGACCCGCGGTCGGACGCCGCTGCGGACGTCCGAATCGCGGATATGGAGGCGGCCGCAACCGCCCTTCGCCCGGCGGCGCACTTCTCCGCCTTCACGCCCGTAACGAGGGCGGCGGCGGCGGCGTCCCCGCCGCCGCCGCCCCTGGGGAGCTCGGAGGGAGGGGACTCGGGCGCTCAGCTGCCGGATTCGAGCCGGCACTCGGACGACGAGACCATAGACATCGAGGTGACGGAGGAGGAGCAGCATCAGCGGCATCACAGCAGCAGCAGCAGCAAGGGCGTCTCAGAGGCCTACAGTTCCTGCAGCAGTAGCAGCAGCAGTAGCAGTAGCAGTGGCGGCAAGGGCAAAGGTAGCAGCAAGGACAACAGCAGCAGCTTCAGCCTGCAGGACCTGAAGCACGACATCTACAAGAGCGAGGGGGCCGTGGCCGAGTCGCTGAAGCCGCCCGACGACTTCGGCATCACCACCACCAAGCGCGGCCTCGATCTCAGCCCGCAGGCGAGCGACGCTGGGGGCGGCTGCTACAAAGTCCTCGGCGGCGACTACAAGAAGGACGACGACCTGTCGGATGAGGCCGCCGCCCACAGCAGCGACGCGGGCGGCGGCGGCGGTGGAGGCGGAGGCGGAGGAGGAGGCGGAAGCGAAGGCGGTGACTGCGAGAGCAGCACCGCCCCCCGGGACGACCCCAGAGACCTCCTCCTCCTCAGCAGAGATCTGAGAGACCACCACAGCAGCAGCAGCAGAGCCGCCCACGGTCTCATCGGCGGCGACCACCACCACCACCACCACCACCACGCCCTCGGCAGACACGCCCGCGCCGCCTGCAGCAGCCCGACTTCGAACACTTCCAACGACGTGGGTGTAGACATATCGCGGGCGGCGATTGACGTGAGTTGGAAAGACCTTTTTTTATTTTTTTTCTCAATAGTTTCCTTTCGCCTATTCTATTTTTATGATTATAGTAGTAAGGCCTGTTGTATAGTTAATAGCTCTCCGTATTATTATTATTATTATTATTATTATCATTATTATTTCTATATCATTCAGAAGACGAACCCTATCCATATAGAACAAGCCCACCACAGCTTATTTTAACTATTATTATTATTATTATTATTATTATTATTATTATTATTATTATTATTATTATTATTATTATTATCATAAAGTACACGAACCCTATTCATATGGAAGAAGCCCACCTCCAAAGGCGCCACTAACTTAAAATTTTCAAGCTACCAAAGAAATTTATTAGAAAAAAACTCATAAATTAATAAACCAATAGATCAAAATGACTCAACACTGGGAAAGTGTTTCCTTCAGGCGACTGACGTAGAAGTTGAGGAGTAATTACTTAGGGCGAGGCACACGAAGGATAAAATTATTGATCGGCTGACACGCAACGCTACGCATTTGATTCGCCTCATGACCTCTCGTAATTTTTTTCATATAGTAAGAAAAAGGTAGGTTAAAGTTACGACGCTTAGCATATTCTCGATAACTCCATTTTTACTCTGACAGAAAATTGATAATAAAACGGTGTTGTATATACGAAAGATGCAGAATTTATACATTACTATTTCCAGATGTTAAATCGGTTTTTTTCGTCGACTGGCAATCCCTGTCGACATATTTCTCATATCGACTGAGAAACGAAACGCTACTAAAAAAAGTGGGGGATCTTTTCGCCGACTGACACACCTGTCGACAAAACGTACTTAGGGGCGGGTTCCTTCCCCCCCCCCCCCCACACAAGCACCACCACTACCCTCCATCACGCAGCTGCTCATTCCGACTAAAGTGTCGAGCGTAATAAAGGTAAAATTTCTGTGTGACTTACTGCCGTCGCCAGATATATTTTATTGCCTCGTAATCGACCGTGGTGGTCATAATTAAGCGGCGGAAGGTCTTCCATTCCCTTTAATTAAGTGGAATTCTGTAATGTTTCTCAGAACCGGAGAACCAACTGAAGGAGGCGAAGCGTTCCGCGTCGTCATCGATCGGAAACCTTCGAGGAACCTTGAGCTCCGTCAGGAAAAACAACGGTGACTAATGAAAGCTTCCATCATTAAATATTATATTATATGCAGTTCTGGTGGTCGCCATGATCGATAAGATTTTTGTATTTTTCTTTTGTTCTTAGTTAAAGTGGGTATTTGTCAGCCACGGGCTCTTGCTTCCTAAAACGGAAAATAATTTTTCTTTTTTTGGTAGATTGGTTATTTATTTGTGAGCACGGGCTCTTGCCTCGTAAAACGGAAAATAAATTTTGTTCTTAGATAAAGTGGGCATTTGTCAGCACGGGCTCTTGCTCTTTAAAACGGAAAATAATTTTTGTTTTTAGATGAGTTGGTTATTTATTTGTGAGCACGGGCTCTTGCTTCGTAAAACGGAAAATAATTTTTTTTTGTTAGATAAAGGGAGTTTTTGTAAGCATGGGCTCTCGCCCCGTAAAACGGAATATATATATATATATATATATATATATATATATATATATATATATATATATATATATATATATATATATATTTCAAATATATCGGTTATTTATTTGTAAGAACGGGCTCTTGCCCCGTAAAACGGAAAATAATGATTTTACTTAGATAAAGCGGGTATTTGTCAGCAAATAAATTTGTTATTTATGTGTGAGCACAGGCTCTTGCCTCGTAAAACGAAAAATGATTTTTGTTCTTATATAAAGGGGGTATTTATCAGCATTGGCTCTTGCTCTTCAAAACGGAAAATAATTTTTGTTTTTAGATAAATTGGTTATTTATTTGTAAGCACGGGCTCTTCCCCCGTAAACGGAAAATCATGATTTTACTTACATAAAGCTGGTATTTGACAGAACTGACTCTAGCTTCGTAAAACGGAAAATAAATTTTTTTTGATAGATTGTTTATTTATTTGTGAGCACGGGCTCTTGCCTCGTAAGACGGAAAATAATTTTTGTCTTAGATAAAGCAGGCATCTGTAAGCACGGGCTCTTGACCCGTAAAACGGAAAATAATTTTTGCTCTTAGATAAAGCGGGTATTTGTCAGCAAGGGCTTTTGCTCTGCAAAATGGAAAATAATTGATTTATTTTCAAGGTGGTTAAGTCATTATTTCTACTCTAGAAAGCTGTTGTTCTTACATTATAAGCGGGCATCATAAGCACGCACGGCCTCTTTCCCTGTAAAACGGAAAATACTTTAATTTAATTTAATGGTAGTTAAATAGTTATTCCTACATAAGAAACCAGCTGTCCTTACGTTAAGCGACCATTTGTTAGCACGGCCTCTTGCTGCGTAAATAATGAAATACTTTTTAAGATCGTTAGATTATTTCCACATAAGAGCCTTGATTTTAATGCTTGGACGGTGATCAAAGGATGCCGACGCTACCTTGAGAATAATAATAATAATAATAATAATAATAATAATAATAATAATAATAATAATATCCTTTGTTTCAGCTTCATGGCCATATGCAGGGAATATACAAAGAAGTGAAGATAATCCATTAAAATAACAAGTAAAAATAATAGTGTAAAAAAGGAAGAATCCATAATAACAGAATGACCTATCTTTCGTAGGTCTCGGTATATAATGCTGTGTGAGGCGCGGCCCATGATACTTTAATACCTGTCCGGTAGTGGCCTGTCCTATGAAGTTGCTAGAAGCGCGATAATGGCTAACTTTAGCCTTAAGTAAAATCAAAACTGCTGGGACTAGAGGGCTGCAATTTGGTATTTTTGGTGCCTGGAGGGTGGATGATCAACGTATCAATTTGCAGCCCTCTAGCCTCAGTGGTTATTAAGATCTGAGGGCGGACAGAAAATCTGCGATCATGGCTAGCTTTAACTTTAGATAAAATTAAAGCCACTGAGGCTAGAGGACTGCAATTTGTATGTTTGGTGACTGGAGGGTGGATGATCAACTTTGCAATTTGCAGCCCTCTAGCCTCAGTGGCTTTTAAGATCTGAGGGCGGACAGAAAAAATGCAGATTATTTGCGATTTATTACATTAATATCATTCGTTGTCATTCATCATTCATCTCATATAACTATCATTATCATTCACTCTATCATCATCTGTCGTCATTTACATTAGTGACAACTATAGAATGAAGCCAAGTTGGAAAAGTTTCAGCGAAAAATTATATTTAAGTTCGAAGCAAAATCTACGAGAGAGAGAGAGAGAGAGAGAGAGAGAGAGAGAGAGAGAGAGCACAGTCCTCCCTCCTCGTCACGCACCCATTTTAAAAAAGAACCTTGACAACCTCTTTATAGTCACCTCGAGAGGCTATTTTCCGGTTATGCAATAACGGCCAATGACGAATTGACTGAGCAAATAGCCCGCTAACAGCGCAAACATTCGCTGGGGACGGAGTGTCAACAGTCGTCCGAGAAGAGGGATAGTATACCTCTCTAAGGGGTGAGTGGGGGAGTGGGAGGCAGAAAGGGGCTCCCTCCTACTCCCCTCCTACTCCCCTCCTACTCCAGGTTGTGGTTACGCATAAGAATCGACAATTACGGAATTAAAGTAAGTCTCCATAACAGCGTAATGGACTTATTATATGCCGTGTAATTACGATTCGCCGATGCGCTAGTGCGGACCACTGTCTGCACCAGTGGATGACGACGGGTTAGGTGTCCTCTTCCTCTCCTTCTTCTTCTTCTTCTTCTTCTTCTTCTTCTTCTTCTTCTTTGTCCGCTTAATAGTTATGGAGCAATCAAGCATCGCCTCTTCGTCGTCTCTCTCCTTCCCTCTCTCTCGCATCTGTCACCGATATATAAATAAATAATTGACGCACCGCCTGCTCTCCATTGTTCGCGAAGGTGTGAGAGATTAATTCGAAGTCGACTCCTCGATAAACGGATGCTGGTCGTGAATGATTCACTTGAAGTTAGAGAATTCGCTTGAAGTCAGAGAATTCATTTCAAGTTAGAGAATTCGCTTGAAGTCAGTGATTTACATGAAGTCAGAGAATTTAGAGAATTCACTTGAAGTCAGAGCATTCACTTGAAGTCAGGGAATTTAGAGAATTCACTTCAGAGCCAGAGAATTCACTTGAAGTCAGAGAATTCAGGGATTTCAGGGAATTCATTTCAAGTCAGAATATTCACTTGAAGTCAGTGCATTCAATTGAAGTCAGATATTTCACATGAAGTCAGAGAATTCACCTCAAGAATTGGGTGAAATATTATGTAGATACAATTTAAAAAATATCTAATTATTTTCTTTTATTTGTTTCATGCAAAGCCTGTGCAAGATGTTTCTTTTTAATTTCAAAACACTTGCATTAAACAAGGCGTGATTCGACTTCCAGCTTACTTGGGACACGTGTAAGATTT
>NC_087210.1:2561732-2576732 GCF_015104395.2 Macrobrachium nipponense | reverse complement strand
TTGCTTCGGGATGGTGGAGATTGCCATGTTAAAAAAAAAAAAAAAAAAAAAAAAAAAAATATATATATATATATATATATATATATATAATATATATACATATATATATATATATATATATATATAAATCGCTTTTTTGCAAAATATTCAAAATTGACTCGAGTGGTCTTAAAATGGCAGGTGGGTCTGCCCCGCTCGTATATCTCTTTTTTTTTTTTTTTTTTTTTTTTTTTTTATAGGTTTTAAGTCCGTCCCTTGGTTTGACTGGACGACTGGGTTCAGTCTATCCCCCTCCCCTGGAATCAGTTTGGTGAGGAAATTGGTCGTTTGAATTTGAACAGTTACTTTTTCGGCAGGCGGACTTGCTCTGGCTCTCTCTCTCTCTTCTTTCTCTCTCTCCTAGAATAGATATTCTTGCAACAAGTAAATACCAAAGAGAGAGAGAGAGAGAGAGAAAGATAGAGAGAGAGAGAGAGACTGTTTAATATAGTTCTGACCTTATTGAAGGTTCGTTTACAAAACTCTCTCTCTCTCTCTCTCTTTCTCTCTTCCTTCCTTCCTTTGTCTCCTGTCTCCTCCACAGTTCTAATTTCTTTGTCGCCCTTTCTTTCCTATCAAGCGATGCAATATATGCATATAGGTTCTTCAACCCGAATTATGTGTTTTGTAGATATTCATAAAACACACACACACACACACACACACACACACACACACACACACACACACACACACATATATATATATATATATATATATATATATATATATATATATATATATATATATATATATATATATATATATGTTTTTTTTTATTCCAGTTTCTTATGTCTTTCGTATTTTCTCATCTTATATCTTTTTATCATTGTTTTCCTCCATTCCCTATTCATATCGGCCAAAATTCTCATCTTCTTCCCTTTCGGTTCCTCTAATTCCCCAATCTTTATCTTCCTCCTCATCCGTCCTATCTCCTTCTCCTCTCCTTCGTATCCTTTTCACCTCCTGTTTATCAGGTTAAGCTTCCTTACCTCTTAAGTTTTGTTATTGTAACCTTTGGGAAATAATATTGTTTTATAATATTTTTTTTTTTATTTTCTATAATATTATTTCCTTCTTAAAGCAATGAGGCAACCTTATTTTTATATTTTCTGTAATACTTTTCATAATATTATTTCCTTCCTATAGCAACGGGGGAAACCTTATTTTTATAATATTTTTGAAATATTTTCCATAATATTATTTCCTTCCTATAACAAGGTGTGATCCGAACTCCAGCTTACTCGGGACGTGTGTAAGATTTTCGTCTCACGCGAAAGTTAAGAATGTAATGTAAACATATAATGATATAATGTAAAGAATATAATGCAAACATATAATGTCAAGAATATAATGTAAACATATAATGTATAAGCATATGATGTTAAGAATATAATGTAAACATATAATGTAAACATATAATGTAAACATAACGTAAGCATATAATGTTAAGAATATAATGTAAACATTATATTCTTAACTTAACGTAAATTAAAACGTGCTAGAATCTACGGGCAAATAGAGTGTTGTTTCACCAATGAAAACTAAAATAAATATGCTTTATTTTATTAGAAATAATTCTTCTGTACTGTTTAGCATGCACTTTATTTATTTTTTACATTTTCATTCTAATGAATAAATCATAAATAACCTATCCTATAATTCCTGTATCCTTAACTCAACGCGAAACACCTTTTTCACATCTTTATAGGTTTCTCCATAGACCTTTCCTACCCCCTTTTCAGAACATTTTAGGCTCTTCCATAGACCTTTCCTAACCGCCCCCCTCCCTACCAACAACAACAGCAAAGTAGTTTGTAGGCTTACTCCCTGAGTAAGCAGAAGGCTTTCTAGAAGCTACATGTTTTACAGTACAAATTCCTAACTTATTTGTCAGTATTTTTCGTGATTTTTCTGCAAAAAATATTTAGGAGTAATGGAATATTTTTCCAGTCCTCCACAAAAAAAAATTCTATCCAAATTTACACAATCTTCGAGTCAGGGGTATTTTTTTTGCTTACTCGGGGAGTAAGCCTACAAACTACTTTGTTTTTGTTCTTGTTTGGGGGTAGGATAGGTCTTCAGAAAAAGCCAAAAAAGTTCTGAAAAAGATGTTTCTTGTTGAGTTAAAGATACAGGAATTTCATTATAGGATATTTATGATTTATTTATTAGAATGAAAATGTCAATAATAAATAACGTGGAAGTTAAACAGCACAGAATAATCATCTCTAATAAAATATAGCGTATTTATTTTAATTTTCGTTGGTGACACAACGTGCCATTTGACTAAAGATTTTAGCACAGGACCGAGTAAGCTGGAGGCTGGATCACGCCTTGTTTAAATGGATTTTGGTGTCTTGTAATGGATTCTAAACTTAACCTAACTTGTCCGAGGTAGTAGTAGTAGTGTCTAGTAAGTTTAAAGTTATTTTCCAGTTTTACTGAAGGATAATGTATAAAAGGTATATCTTTTATTTCATTTCGATTGTAACTTTCTGTAAACGAAATCTACTTTGATGGCTTTGTCTGTCCGTCCGGACTTTTTTCTATCCGCCCTCAGATCTTGAAAACTACTGAGGCTAGAGGGCTGCAAATTGGTATATTGATCATCCACCCTCTAATCATCAAAAATACCAAATTGCAGCCCTCTAGCCTCAGTCGTTTTTAAGATCTGAGGGAATTTGCAGCCCTCTAGCCTCGCTAGTTTTGACTTTATTTAAGGTTAAAATGACCTGCAATCATGCGTCTGGCAACAATAGCGGACAGACCACTGCCAGGCCGTGGTTCAAGTTTCATGGGACGTGGCTCATACAGCATTAGACCGAGACCACCGAAAGATAGATAGATCTGTTTTAGGTGGCCTAGATTAGACGCTGTACGGAAAACTCTATTTACCGGCGTATTTTTCACTTGTTTTATACACTAACTCCTTTCCAGTATACGTATGTTCTTTGATAATCATTTCGCTTATGAATAGAAAGGTTTGAAAGGCGTAAACAAGAGGTTGAAGCCCTTTCCAGTCGCACTATTGAACAACTGCAAAGAGAGGGTTGAGAAAAGTCCAGATGGAAGAAAGAAAATATGAACGGAGGTATAGTAAAAAGAATGACTGGGGTTTAACACGTCTTGAGAGTCAGTTCTTTCTCGCCTCTCCCTGCCTCCTTTTTTTTTTATTCTATTTTTTTTTTAATCTTTTCAGTTGGCTGATTCTTTCTTAGCCTCACTTTTCGAACTGAATCAGAGACATTCTCTCTCTCTCTCTCTCTCTCTCTCTCTCTCTCTCTCTCTCTCTCTCTCTCTGCTTCCTCAGCAGGACCCCGAGAGGTCATTCCATTTTCTTCGTACCCACCTGGATGCTGGCTGCTTTATCTGTGTGTGTGTGTGTGTGTGTGTGGGGCGACCTCGCCGTTTTCATCATGTTTTCTATTTTCCTTCCTTTCTTCCTTTATTTCTGTTTTATTTCTTCCTTCATTCCTTTATTTCTGTTTTATTTCTTCCTTCCTTCCTTTATTTCTATTTTATTTCTTTCTTCCTTCCTTTATTTCTGTTTAACTTCTTTCTGCTTTCCTTTATTTCTGTTTTATTTCTTCCTTCCGTCCTTGATTTCTGTTTTATTTCTTCCTTCCTTCCTTGATTTCTGTTTTATTTCTTCCTTCCTTCCTTGATTTCTGTTTTATTTCTTCCTTCCTTCCTTGATTTCTGTTTTATTACCTCTTGCTCTTTCAACGAATGGCTTCGATTCTGGCAAAACTCAATTGACCTTCCGTTGATGATGTTGTTGTTGCATCTTTGCTGTTGTTGCAGCTGGCCCATTCTTGCAGTTGTTTGGAGCTGTAAAGCTCTATTCTTGCAACTGTTCAGTTCTTGCAGCGACCCTATTCTTGCAACTGCTCTATTCTTGCAACTGATCAATTCTTGCAGCGACCCTATTCTTGCAACTGCTTTATTCTTGCAACTGCTTTATTCTTGCAACTGCTTTATTCTTGCAATTGCCATATTCTTGCAACTGCCATATTCTTGCAACTGCTCAATTCTTGCAACAACCCTATTCCTGCAACTGCTTTATTTTTGCAACAACCCTATTCTTGCAACTTCCATATTCTTACAACTGCTCAATTCTTGCAAGGACCCTATTCTTGTAATTGCCCTATTCTTGCAACTACTTAATTCTTGCAGCGACCTTATTCTTGTAACTACCATATTCTTGCAACTGCTCTATTCTTGCAACTACCTTATTCTTGCAACTACTTAATTCTTGCAGCGACCTTATTCTTGTAACTACCATATTCTTGCAACTGCTCTATTCTTGCAACTACTTAATTCTTGCAGCGACCCTATTCTTGCAACTGCTAAATTCTTGCAGCGACCCTATTCTTGCAACTGCTCAATTCTTGCAACAACTGCCTTCGTTCTCCAGGGCTCGTCATCTCTTCTACTTTCCTGGGACGACTGTACCTAGAAAATGGGCAGTAGAGAGAGAGAGAGAGAGAGAGAGAGAGAGACTCTAATTCCCTTCCGTACCCAGTCAGGTCTTTCTCCTGGGCAGCAACATCATCTCCTCCTCCCCCTCCTCCTCCTCCTCCACCTCTTCCTCCTCCCCGAAGTCGGTGCCAAGCAAGGCCAAGCTAGGCCCCACCACCCTGCCACCGTAGCAGCAGCAGCAGCAGTATAGCAGCGAGAGAGAGAGAGAGAGAGAGAGAGAGAGGAGAGAAGGTCGAGGATCAATATGGGGGAAAGGATATAAGTCCGGGCGCGGTGTGCGGGCGGGCCCGGGGCTATGAATGTTTGATAAGTCGCCCTGATCACACTCAATGGCCGGTTAAATAAACAGCACTCTCTCTCTCTCTCACAAACGGGGCCAACTAACTTCTCACTCACACCCTCCCCTTCCCCTCCCCTTTCTCTTCCACCCTCTCTCTCTCTCTCTCTCTCTCTCTCTGCCGCCTATTCTTCTCTCTTTTCCTTCCCCAGCCTTTTTCCATCCGCCAATCGTCTGTTTTCCTGTCTTCGCCTCCTTCTACCTGACCCCACCCACCTCTCTCTCTCTCTCTCTCTCTCTCTCTCTCTCTCTCTCTCTCTCTCTCTCCTTATTTTCTCTCTCTTTTATCCCTTTCTTGGTACAGTCATCTCTCTCTTTCTCTCTCACCTTGTCTTCTTTCTCTCTCTCACCCCTTTTCTTGGTACAGTCTCTCTCTCTCTCTCTCTCTCTCTCTCTCTCTCTCTCTCTCTCTCTCTCTTTTCTTGGTGCAGTCTCTCTCTCTCACCTTGTCTTCTTTCTCTCTCTCACCCCTTTTCTTGGTACAGTCTCTCTCTCTCTCTCTCTCTCCTTCCCTTTTCTCTCGCTCTCTCTTCTCTCTCTCTCTCTCTCTCTTCCCATCCCTTTTCTTGGTACAGTCTCTCTCTCTCTCTCTCGCCTTGTCTTCTTTCTCTCTCTCACCCCTTTTTTTGGTACAGTTTCTCTCTCTCTCTATCTCTATCTCTACAACTTCTACAGTAAAAATATATAATAGTTAGAAATAAATGAAGGATTAAACAAAGATTGGGATAACATTTTCGTAAGTGATGATATAAAGGTAAATACGGAGATATTATATAAAATATTAGAGAAAATAGTGGATAAATATATACCGAAGAAGAAAAGTAAACATCAGTCATGCATCACAAGAGACAGAAGGATCTTGTTCCAGAAAATCAGAAGAGGAAAAAAGGTCTAGCAAAAGAAAAAAATGCATGGAAAGTGATCGAACTAAAAAGTAAGCTAGAAAATGCAGAACAAAAGATTATAAAATCAAAAGAAAATAAAAAAACGGTACTTGGAAGGAAAAACCCTAGTAAATATCATGTGAAACCCCAAACTATTGTACTCGTATGCGAAAAAGATGAATAAAGGAAGAATAAAAATAGGCCCTCTAAGAATTGAAGGGAGATTAACGAATGAAAAAAAGGAAATATGCAACATATTGGCAGAACTATATAAGAGAGAATTCACCCCTAGAATTGATAATGAAGATAATGATATAGAAGTAAGGGATGAAAATAGTGAATATTTAGCAGACATAGATATTAATGAAGCTGATATTGTGCAGGCTATAATGAAATTAAAGAGCTGCAGCTGGGCCTGATGGTGTCCCTGCTATTTTGTTAAAGAAAGTAGTTCATTCTATCGCAAAGCCACTTGCAATATTATTAAGACAAAGTGTAGATACAGGCAAGATTTATGATGAGCACAAATTAGCATATATTACCCCTACTTTCAAAAGTGGATCAAGACTAGAGGCAAGTAATTATAGGCCTGTGAGTCTAACATCACATATTATGAAAGTGTATGAAAGGGTAATGAAGAAAAATATTATGAAACATTTAATAAAAAATAATTTGTTTAATATGGGACAACATGGTTTTGTACCCGGAAAAACTACACAAACCCAACTGTTAGTCCACCGTGAGAACATATACAAAAACATGAAAAGCGGAAATGAAACATGTGGTTTATCTAGTCTTTGCAAAAGCTTTTGACAAGGTAGATCATAATATATTAGCGAGGAAAATTAGAAAACATAATATAGTGGATAAAGTAGGAAGATGGTTAAAAGAATTTTTACACAACAGAAAACAGATAGTTATTGCAAACGATGAGAAATCGGATGAAGCTAAGGTAATATCCGGTGTGCCACAAGGTACGGTGTTAGCTGTCTTACTGTTTGTTATTATGATTGCAGACATAGACAGTAATGTTAAGGACTCGATAGTGAGTAGTTTCGCAGATGACACAAGAATAAGTAGAGAAATTACTTGTGATGAAGATAGGAACACCCTACAAAGAGACCTTAACAAAGTATATGATTGGGCAGAGGTAAATAGGATGGTATTTAACTCTGATAAATTTGAATCAATAAATTATGGAGACAGAGAAGGAAAGCTATATGCATATAGGGGACCTAATAATGAGACAATCACAAATAAGGAAGCAGTCAAAGACCTTGGTGTGATGTTGAATAGGAACATGTTATGCAATGATCAAATAGCAATTCTATTGGTAAAATGTAAAGCAAAAATGGGAATGTTGTTACGGCACTTCAAAACAAGAAAAGCTGAACACATGATTATGCTTTATAAAACATATGTTCGTAGTCCTCTTGAATATTGCAATATGATATGGTACCCACACTATCAAAAAGATATTGCACAAATAGAGAGTGTACAAAGGTCCTTTACAGCTAGAATAGAAGACGTTAAGGATCTTGACAACTGGGAAAGACTACAATCCTTAAAATTATATAGTCTAGAAAGGAGAAGAGAACGCTACATGATAATTCAGGCATAGAAACAGATAGAAGGAATTGCCGAAAACATCATGGAGCTAAAAATATCAGAAAGAGCAAGCAGAGGTAGATTAATAGTGCCCAAAACTATACCAGGAAAAATAAGGAAAGCACAGAGGACATTAATCCACTACGCACCAGCATCGATAATGCAGCGTCTATTCAATGCGTTGCCAGCTCATCTGAGGAATATATCAGGAGGGATCGTAGATGTGTTTAAGAATAAGCTCGACAAATATCTAAGCTGCATCCCAGACCATCCAAGATTGGAAGATGCAAAATATACCGGAAGATGTACTAGCAACTCTCTGGTAGACATTAGAGGTGCCTCACACTGAGGGACCTGGGGCAACCCGAACAAGATGTTAAGTCTGTAAGGTTAGGTCTCTCTCTCTCACCCTTTTTCTTGGTACAGTCTCTCTCGCTCTCTCTCACCTTGTCTTCTTTCTCTCTTCCCCTTTTCTTGGTACTGGCCTCTCTTTCTCTCACCTTATTTTCTCTCCCTTTTATCCCTTTTCTTGGCACAGTCATCTATCTCTCTCTCTCTCTCTCTGTCTTTCTCTCTCACACCTTTTCTTGGTAGCGTCATTCTCTCTCTCTCTCACTCTCTCTCTCTCTCTCTCTCTCTCTCTCTCCGCTCTCTCACCCCTTTTCTTCTCTCTTTTTCACCCCTTTTCTTGGCACAGTTATCTTTCTCTCTCTCTACACACACACACACACACACACACACACACACACACACACATATATATATATATATATATATATATATATATATATATGTATATATATATATATATATATATATATATATATATATATCTCAAACTGCTAGAATCGTCACACAGTAAATGCTGCTGTCCTTACCAGGATTCGAACCTCTGCCTCTTGGGTTTTATACAGATAGATCCGTGACTTATCCATTCGGCCCCGTCAAGAGAGGTATGAGTTAATTTCAATTGGACTGTATGTATCATTGTCGAATACAGGTCCTGTACGTATACAGTTAAATGATTTAATGATTTACTTACATTTCCATGGTTTTTTATTCATTTGTTAATAATAATAATAATAATAATAATAATAATAATAATAATAATAATAATAATATTATTATTATTATTATTATTATTATTATTATTATTATTATTATTATTATTATTATTGGAAGCTTAAGAATTTCGTTAGAGGTCCCTTTGGTGGGGGCCTTGTTCCATATGAATAAGGGTTCTTCATCTTCTGATATCAATAATAATCTTACTATACTATAATGGGCGTAATGCCTGTACGTCCGTCTGTCATACAATCACGGCGAAACGACTGGTCTGATGGGCATGAAACTTGTCAGGGTTATAGTGGGGACCCATAAGATGGTTTATAATGGGGTTTCATCCTACCTCCCCCAACTCCCCTCCGAAGGGGGTGGGGGTGATAAGGGATTCCCTGAAACTAAACTGGTTATGCCCGTAGACTTAGTTCCTTTACGAATTTGTCATGGTTTATAAAAGGTGTACATTTGAGTGAGCTTGAGCAAGATGTGGGAATACGGACCAAATATAGCGGAACTTAGACGATATACAGATTTGATCTCTCATTCTAAACTAAATGCCACTTGTCGGTAAAGACGTCACTGAAGTCCTGATTTCTCTTCTCTGCGCGCTGGTTCGAATCCACGAGATGATGAAATTGTTATCAACTAAAAAAATTCCCTTTCGGTTTACATATATGAAAATAGATTAATTCTGAGGTAGAGCGAATTGGATATTTGTAGCTTAATGCATATATATATATATATATATATATATATATATATATATATATATATATATATATATATGAAGTGGCGATTAATATATTTTTGCGAATATTTTCGTGACTAAAAACTTTGGCCACCAGATTTGCTATGATAAGTTTGCTATTTATTTATCTATTTATCTAGTCATTTATTTGGTAATTTAACTATTTATTAATTTACCAGTTAGTTAATTTATTTATTTGTGCTCTCCTCTACCTATTTATTTATTTATGCTATTACTTCGTATTCACACTAATGGTGCTTTTTTATTTTTCCCTTATCAGTCAGCGGTCTGTTATATACATATACTTCGTCACGCAGCGTCAAGTAATAATAATAATAATAATAATAATAATAATAATAATAATAATAATAATAATAATAATAAAATCTGATAACGCAGTTCAGTATTGCCGAAGTTATTCGGAAATTAGCCAAAACACAGAGCAGATTCCAGGATGGTGTCTTCCAGGAAACTGGAATTTTTTTGCAGACGTCCTGAGTGAAGGTAAAACTTCAATTAATATATATATATATATATATATATATATATATATATATATATATATATATATATATATATATATATATATAATATATATATATATATATATATATATATATATATATATATATATATATATATATATATATATAATATACTATTACAAGGTATTAGTTAGCTAATGAAGAGAAGGACTCAAAACTAAATACGCATTTAAACCATAAATCTCTCTCTCTCTCTCTCTCTCTCTCTCTCTCTCTCTCTCTCTCTCTCTCTCTCTCTCTCTCTGATGATGAACACTTGATGTTTCTGTACGAGTATCTCTCTCTCTCTCTCTCTCTCTCTCTCTCTCTATCTCTCTCTCGTGACTGAAGAGTCAGAATTTAACTGCTATGTTTATCATCAACGCTAATTAACTGAGACCGATTAAAACACCGTTCCAATTAGTCGGTTTAATTCCGAAAAATAAGTAAATAAATATTAGGGCGAAAATCTCATTGATGGACGAGCAAAGAGAAAGAGAGAGAGAGAGTCGAGGTCACATAAACGGTAGAGAGGGAGAGGGAGAGAGAGAAAGAGTCGTCTTTGGTAACCTATTTGCCTGATGGATGGCATTAGTTTTTCTATACTTCTAAGTATTGTTTTGTATACTTTATAATTATTACTTTTTATGCATTAAAAGTATTCTTTTTATTAAAAAAAAATCATTTGTTCTGTACTTTATAAGAATAATTTTTTTTTTTTACACTTTATGAATTCTATTTTTCCTGTACTTTATAAGTATGATTTTCTTTATGCAATTTAAAGTATTTTTTCTATACTTGAGTGTTATTTTTTTCTGTACTTTTCAAGTGGTATTTGTTCTGTACTTTTAAGTATTATATTTTGCTCTAGTTTATAAATATTATTTTTTCCTATAAGTATTATTTTTTATGCCATATTAGTATAATTTTTCTGTGCTTTTAAGTATTATTTTTCATACTTTATAAGTATTACTTTTATACTTTATAAGTATTATTTTTTATATTTTATAAGTATTATTTATGTCTGTACTCTTACGTATTATTTTTTTCTATACTTTTACGTATTATATTTTCTATACATTTAAGTATTATTTTTTTTTAGCTAATATACTTTACATAAGAACAAAATGTTTAATTTCTGTCAATAAATCTTTTTCTTTTACAAAATGAGAATCCTGGAATGAGAATTCAGGAATGATAACACAAATAAACATACGAATAGAAAATATGGAATCGGAATGTTATCTGGAATGATAATACAAACAAACAAACAAATAAATATATAAATAAAAATATGCTATATTGCAAACAACGAGAACCCCACCCCACCCCCCTCCACCGACGCGTTAATTAGTCCATAAACAGGCGAATGTAATTACTTGTCATAACGACTCAATTACCGATTAACATTACAAATGCCGGCGAGTGGTAATCCGGAATAGTCAGTCTGGCAGTTAGTCAGTTAGTTAGTCTGGAGCGGAATTAACCTCTCTCTCTCTCTCTCTCTCTCTCTCTCTCTCTCTCTCTCTCTCTCTCTACCGTTTTTGTGACCTCAGAGGTCTCTCTCTCTCTCTCTCTCTCTCTCTCTCTCTCTCTCTCTCTCTCTCTACCGTTTTTGTGACCTCAGAGGTCTCTCTCTCTCTCTCTCTCTCTCTCTATACCGTTTTTGTGACCTCGGAGGTCTCTCTCTCTCTCTCTCTCTCTCTCTCTCTCTCTCTCTCTCTCTCTCTCTATACTGTTTTTGTGACCTCGGAGGTCTCTCTCTCTCTCTCTCTCTCTCTCTCTCTCTCTGCCCACCGGATGTCGGTAATGGCTGCCGGATAGTCATGAATATTGAACACCCAAAACAAACCTGATTCCGAAATGGCTTCGGTCGACAATAATCCAATGGAAGGGGGTGTGGGAGGGAGTGGCAGGGGGCTTGAAGTTTGGTGGGGGCGGTGTTTGGGAAGGGGGTCTAAGAGAGAGATTTGAACCCTGGAACGAAGCCTAATTCTTTGATTTTATCACCGATTCGCGAATTGTCGTGAATTGCGTTTACCAGCGGAGGCCGACGGGATGAGCAACTCTCAAGTTCTCAAGTGTTCTGAAACGCTAAAGAAGATATATATATATATATATATATATATATATATATATATATACTTATAGGCCTAATGAACGTGACTTGAGAGCGCTATAGGCCTAATGGATGTGGCTGGAGAGATATTGCAAGGTTCATCCGATTCTCAGAAGGGTTTCAAAAGATAGAAGAGAGAGAGAGAGAGAGAGAGAGAGAGAGAGAGAGAGAGAGAGTGTTAAAAAGCTATAGGGCTCAATCATTTCTTAGCTGATGTTGAGAATGAAATGGCTTTTATGGAAGGTTCTTATAGAGTCTTCTCAAAGATTCTCAGAATGGTTTCGGATCTCATCTGAATTCTGAAAACGCTTACTTCGTTCATGTCATTAATGAGACTGGGGACGTTTTGGATTATAAATGACTCGGTTAACGGTCGCTTCGTTGATCTGTCAAGTCCAAAATTAACGAAGACTAAAGCCAATTTTTCTTTGAATAAGAAATAACAGCTCGCTAAGAGCTGGCACAGATGATAAGGAAGAAAAGTGAGAGAGTATTCTGACCCTCTGGACAAGTGGAGGAAATGTCTGTGATAAGTAGATGAAAAGTTTTGGACAAGTGGACGACAAGTCTGTGACAAGTAGAGGACAAATCAGTGACAAATAGATGAAAAGTCTTCGACATGTGGAGGACAAGTCAGTGACGAGTATACTGTAAGAAAATCTTCTACAACAGGCATATACGACTTTCTAAAATTGGAAGGTCAGTGATAATTAGAGTAAAAGTCAGTGACAAGTAGAAGAAAAGTCAATGACAAGTAGAAGACAAGTCAGTGACAAGTAGAAGACAAGTCAGTGACAAGTGGAAGAAAAGTCAATGACAAGTAGAAGACAAGTCAATGACAAGTAGAAGACAAGTCAGTGACAAGTGGAAGAAAAGTCAATGACAAGTAGAAGACAAGTCAATGACAAGTAGAAGACAAGTCAGTGACAAGTGGAAGAAAAGTCAGTGACAAGTAGAGGACAAGTCAGTGACAAGTATACTGTAAGAAAATCCTCTACAACAGGTGTATCAGACTTTCTAAAATTGGAAGGTCAGTGACAAGTAGAGGACAAGTCAGTGACAAGTAGAAGGCAAGCGAGCGACACGTAAACCGTAAAATACAAAAAAATAACAACAAAATAGGCGCAAAAAAAAAAAACTTCCAAAAAACAATATCGAAATTGGAAAAATCTGAAAACGTTTACAGCCAGAAGCCAAACCGAGAATCAGCCCGAAAAACGCTACACTTTTCTTTTTTTAAATCCCTACTACCCCTTTCCCCAGCCCCCGCCCCTTGTGTGTGTGTGTGTGTGTGTGTGAGACATGGCTGCGGGGAGGGGGGGTGTGTTTATTGTTTTTTCCCCCCCCCCCCACCAACTCACCCCGTTGCCCCGCCTCTCTCTCGCACCACTGCCTCCACAAACTCAACCCAATTCCCGAAGAAATCTCCCAACCTTTGAATTTTCGATGACCAAGTTTAAGTTTTATCTAGACGGCTGCACATTTAATCCGAAGTTTTTAACCAGAATAGAGCAGGCGGTGTTTTACTCAAGAGTTTCGGCGGCCGGGCGGGAAGAAGAAAGTTTCGCCCTCGGGTAAAAAACGCTTTAAAAAGGGGTAGGGGTAGGGCAAAGGGGGCGGGCGAGTCGAGGCGAGGCGAAGCCTTGAGCCTTGAAACAACACTGGGAGATGGAAGTTGTCAAAAAATATATATACACCCGCGGAGTTTTATCGAGAGAGATGTGGCGGGGTGGTGGAGGGCAGTTACGGAGGAGGAGGAGGAGGAGGAAGAAGAAACCAGGGAATATTTTCTGCTTGTATGAACAATTCGCTCCCTCGTTGCTGGAGAAACAAATGTTTACCTTTTATTTTACCTCCGGATTCGTTCGATCGTCCTTCTCCGTGCACGAAAAAAAAGTGGGTGGGCCACGAAGGACTTGGCTTCTCCATCTCGAACATTCCCGAATGTTCCGGTGAACAAGATGGCAACGGTTACGGAAGGATTGCAAAATGCATTCGGAGAGAGAGAGAGAGAGAGAGAGAGAGAGAGAGAGAGAGAGAGAGAGAAGATGTTGCAACGGATGGTTTGAGAGGAAGGGACATGTGTGTTCATTGCTTCATTTTATGCTTAAACCTGTGTCTGTGCATTTGTGAAATGATTGCTAACATCTGTATAGGAACAATGTTTGATTTGGCGAGCTCGCGAGCTCTCTCTCTCTCTCTCTCTCTCTCTCTCTCTCTCTCTCTCTCTCAGGATTTTGCTGCTGAGGACAGGAGCGTCAGTAGTATTAATATTAGTTATTAATGCTAAATAGTAATAGCATTTTCGCATTTACTAGCCAGTTGCATCCGACTGTTTCATGTTTTGCTTTTTAGACCTGAGTGTTTTTGCTTTTGACCTGAGGATTTATGCTTTTTTGATCTGAGGATTTTTGCTTTTTTGACCTAAGTTTGTTTGCTTTTTTGACCTAGGCATTTTTGATTTTCGACCTGAGTATATTTGCTTTTTTTGACCTGAATATTTTCGCTTTTTTGATATGAGGATTTATGCTTTTTTGACCTGAGAAATATTGCTTTTTTAACCTGTGGAGTTTTGCTTTTTTGACTTGAGCATTTTTGCTTTTTTGACCTGAATATTTTTTTTTTACCTGAGTATATTTTCTTTTTTGACCTGAGCATTTTTGCTTTTTGACCTGATTATATTTGCTTTTTTGACCTGAGCATTTTTGGGTTTTTGACCAGTGCATTTTTGCTTTTTTGACATGAATATTTTTGCTCTTTTGAACTGAGCATTTTTGCTTTTTGACCTGATGAGATTTGCTTTTTTGACCTGAGCATTTTTGCTTTTTTGACCTGAGCATTTTGGTTTTTTGACCGATTTTGCTTTTTTGACCTGAGCTATTTGCTTTTTTGACCTGAGCATTTTTGCTTTTTTGACCTGAGCACTTTTGGTTTTTTGACCTGAGGACTTTTGCTTTTTTGACCTGAGCATATTTGCTTTTTTTTACCTGAGTATAATTGCTTTTTTGATCTGAGTATTTTTGCTTTTTTGACCAGAGGATTTATGCTTTTTTGACCTGAGCAATTTTGCCTTTTTGACTGAGGATGTTTTTTATGACTTTATATATATATATATATATATATACATATATATATATATATATATATATATATATATATATATATATATATATATATATATTTAGGCAGCCACC
>NC_087210.1:2554232-2556732 GCF_015104395.2 Macrobrachium nipponense | reverse complement strand
TAGATAGAGAGATAGAAAGAGAGAGAGAAAAAGAAGAAGAAGAAGAAGAAGAAGAAGACGATAAAGAGAGAGAGAGAGAGAGAGAGAGAGAAGATAAATAGATAGATAGATAAAGAGAGAGAAGAAGAAGAAGAAAAAGAGAAGATAAATAGCGAGAGAGAGATAAAGAGAGGAGAAGAAGAAGAAGAAGAAGAAGTAGATCAAGAGAGAGAGAGAGAGAGAACCACGGCCTTTAGTCAACCTCTCCTTGGTGTAATTCTAAGTCTTTAAATCTCCTTCCCGCAGTTGGAAGCTTTCTCTGTAAATGCTGTAAAACTCTGTAAATGCCTAATGGGAAGCTTTAGCCGACCGGGGCCCTCCCCTTCCCCTCCCCCCTCCCCCCCCACCCCTAACCCCCCCCCCAACCCCCCCCCCCCCAACAAGGCCAGGCAGGCTTTCCATGTCTTCTTACTTCCCAACAAGGGCTCTCAGGATTGAATGGGGGCGCGCGCGCCAATTAGACGGAGTCTTTACACCCGCCAGTCTCTCGTCTCTCGTTAAGCGAAGCTCAGAATCTCTCCTTCTGTCTGTCTGTCTGTCTGCTGGTTTCTCCCTCTCCTACTCTTCTTCTTCTTCTTCTTCTGTTTCTTCTTTTTCTTCTCCTTCTGCTTCTTCTTCTATATTTCTATCTTTGTCTCTTTCTCTCTCTCTCTCTTTCTTTTAAGTCTTCTTCGTCTGTTTCTTCTATTTCTTCTTCTGCGTCTTCTTCTTCTTCTTCTTCCTTTTCAGCTTCTATTTCTTCTTTTTCTGCTTCTTCTTCTATCTTTCTATCTTTCTCTCTCTCTCTCTTTCTTTTTCGTCTTCTTCGTCTGTTTCTGCTTCTATTATCTTTCTATCTTTCTCTCTATCTCTTCTTCTTCTTCTTCTTGCTTCTTCTTCTTCTTCTTCTTCATCTTTCTACAATTTTCTGTTTATTCTTGTTCTTGTTCTTGTTCTTCTTTTTCTGCTTCTCCTATCATTCTATTTTTTTATCTTTCCCTCTTTCTTCTTCTTTTTCTTCTTCTTTCTACAATTTTCTGTTTATTTCTTGTTCTTCTTCCTCTTGCTGTTGTTCTTCTATCTTTCTCTCTTTCTATCTTCCCTATTTCTTCTTCTTCTTCTTCTTCTTTCTACAATTTTCTGTTTATTTCTTCTTCTTCTTCTTCTTTCTTCTTCTTCTTCTTCTGTCTTTCTTTCTTTCCCCTTCTTCCGTTACAATTCTCTCTCTCTCTTTATATTTTTTTTCTTCATCTTCTCTCTATTCCTCTCTCACTCTTTTTCTTCTTCTTCTTATCTGTCTCACTCTTCATCTTTTATTCTTTTTTCTTTTTCTCTCTCTTTATCTTCTTCTTTCCTTCTTCTTCTTTATTCCTTCTTCTTCTTCTTTCTTTCTTCTTCTTCCTGTCTTTCTTTTCTTTCCCCTTCTCCGTTACAATTCCTCTCTCTCTCTTTATAAATTCTTTTTTTTTCTTCATCGACTTCCTTCGCTATTCCTCTCGTCGACATCCTTTTCTTCAGTCTGTCTGGTGATCGTGTCTCACTCTCGTATCTGTTTATCTTTTAACTCTTTTCTTTTCCATTCCTTCTCGTTATCTTCTTTCTTCTTCTTCTATCTTTCTTGTCTTTCTCCTTCTTCTGTACAGTGTTCTTTTCTCTCCCTATTTTCTCTTTTTCTTTCTTCTTCTTCTTTTTCTTCTTCTTCCTCTTCTATCTTTTTATATTTCTCACCTCGATCTTGCTTTTGTTTCTTTTCTTATTTTCTTCTTCCTTATTCGTTTTTCTTTTCTTATTATTCCTATCTCACCCTTTTTTTTCACTCTTGATCGTCTTCTTCTTCTTCTTCTTCTTGCTTCTTCTTTCTTTATCTTCTTTTCTATCCCTTTCTTTTACTGCTTTTACAGTTCTTTCTCTCTCTCTCTTTATCTTTTTCTTTTTCTTCTTCTTCAAGAACTGAATTTAATTTTTTTCCTACTGAATAAGGTCTTCATAATTCATTCAGAAATTTGTATCAGTGAATAGTCTTCGTAATTCGCCCAGGAACTGAATTTTTATCAGTGAATAAGATCTTCGTAATTCGTTCAAGAACTGAATTTTCATCTCCATAATTCGTCCATCAACTGAATTTTTATCTTTATGATTCGTCCAGAAACTGAATTTTTATTTTTACGATTCGTTCAGGGACTGAATTTTTTTCTTTATAATTCGTCCAGGAACTGAATTTTTATCTCCATAATTCGATCCACGAACTGAATTTTTATCTTTATAATTCGTTCAGGAACTGAATATTTATCTTTATAATTCGTGAAAAAACTGAAGTTTTACCTTTATGATTCGTCCAGGAACTGAATTTTTATCTTCATAATTCGTCCACGAACTGAATTTTTATCTTCAAAATTCGTCCTGTAACTACATGTTTGCCTTCATTATTCGTCTGTAAACTGAATTTTTATCTTCAAAATTCGTCCAGGAACTAAATATTTAC
>NC_087210.1:2536732-2549232 GCF_015104395.2 Macrobrachium nipponense | reverse complement strand
AACAAGTCTTTGAGACATCCTAATCCTTGTAACTCCTTGTAACTCCACCAAGCAGCTAGCGAAGACGTTCCAAGCATTTTTTGACCCAACTCTGATGTCGATTATATGCTCACTATGGCAACCTCACAGACGCCACCGACGCCGTCGCTGTCCTCTCTCTCTCTCTCTCTCAAAAGTCGCCTTGATACAGTGTGAAAAATGTTCGCCCTCTTTCTCTTTCTCAAAAGCAACCTTAATACAATGTCAAAAATGTTCTCTCTCTCTCTCTCTCTCTCTCTCTCAAAAGCTACCTTGATACAATGTGAAAAATATTCTCTCTCTCTCTCTCTCTCTCTCTCTCTCTCTCTCTCTAAGCAACCTTGATACAATGTCAAAAATATTCTCTCTCTCTCTCTCTCTCTCTCTCTCCTCTCTCTCTCTCAAATGCTACTTTGATAGTGTCAAAAATGCGCTCTCTCTCTCCCTCTCTCTCTCTCTCTCTCTCTCTCTCTCTCTCTCTCTCTCAAAAGCCTCCTCGATACAGTGTCAAATATATTCTCTCTCTCTCTCTCTCTCTCTCTCTCTCTCTCTCTCTCTCTCTCCCCAACTAATTACACACTTGAGGAACAATGGGACAGCGTTCTTACCGGCATTAATTGCTGTTCTTTGGCAGGTAATTAGCGGTGTTTACCTGCCTTCCTCTGTACCTCCTCAGCCTACTTACCTGTCGGCTTCAAATACCTCCTTGAGGACGGCTGGAGTGTCTTCGAGGATTTGCGTAAGGATTCTCTCTCTCTCTCTCTCTCTCTCTCTCTCTCTCTCTCTCTCTCTCTCTCTCTGTAGAACACACTGACACTCATACACTTATACAGATGTATATGTAGAATGCGTTCACGATAACGCTAAAATACACGAACATACATTTATTTATATAATATCTGTAAAAGAAAAGTGCCAGAGATGTTATTCTGTTGCTGTGTAATGTTTGGGAGATGATTTTGTGGGTTGGGGGTGTGGGGGAGGTGCGGCGGTGGTTGCTGGGGGTTGGATTAGGGTGGGGGAATGGGAAGAGGGACGGGGGAGTGTTTTTGATCAGAAGAATCGACTTGGATTCGAGTCTTTGGCGGAGAAAACAGGATATGACCGGATGTTAAAAAAAAAAAACCTAGTAACCAGAATAAATAATAAAAAAAACTTATAACATCTAAACTAACTTGTTTTTTTATTATTCTTTTACGATAATCTAGTGCAAATTAAATTGAACTTTTGATGAGAATTATTCGCCAATATTTGCCGGTAAAAAAAAAGAGCAAAATCTGTTAAAAAAATTGGTTAATTGTCTTAATGTCAAAAAAATTTTATTTGCCCCTGCATATCAATAAATAAATTAACCCCGACTAAATGTTAGGTTGCTAGAAATAACTTAAAATAACAGAATTAACCACTGAAATGTACCACAAAACCCCAACTGGCCGGAATCGAAGGCGGTCATCACTTGGATCGGTTACCAGCTTCGAGTCCCAGACGCCGTGGAAAATACTCGTGGCAAACCGGAGAGAATTCATGATTCATCAATGAACGCGAGACGGTAACAGCGTGCAATTCATTTGAAAAGAATACCGCCAATATATGAAAGTTGCCGGAAGTTTCTTTCTCCTATAATGGGGGAGGTGGTTTCCCAGTCTGCTTAATTATACATACTAGAAAAGTTATGTATAAGGATGATGATTGTCGTATTGACTATATGACATTTTGTTTCCACATCCTTAGATAGAGTTGGTTCCTTAATCATATCTCTAGAGGCGTCCTTTTTGGCCAAATTTTTTCAGGTCATCTCAGTTACGTTTGACCTTTTTTTTTTGTAAATCTAATCTGATCTCGTAACCTTTTTGTATCGTAAGGTAGATTTGATTTCTTACTCATATCTCCAGATATTTTTGACTGACTTTTTCAAGGTCATCGCAGGAATGTCTGACCTTTTTTAAAATCTCTAATCTGACCTTGACTTAAACCTTGACCTTATAATTACATATCCTAAGGCAGATTTGGTATCTTAACTAATATCTCCAGTGTCATTTGACCTATTTTTTGCATAAATCTAATCTGACCTTGACTGACCTTCATGACCTTTCATTGCCACATCCTCCTCAGGTGCAGCCATCGACGAGCGATTCCCCAATTTCGGCTTCGTCAGCAGCAGCAGCAGCAGCCTCCAGTGGTGGGGGGGCCGGGGAAGAGGACCCCCGCCTGAGGCTCTTCCTCCTGCGGGAGGTGGAGGCCCGCCGGAGGGTCGAGCAGGAGATGGCGAGGCTGAAGTACACCTACACGTCGCATCTCCACCACAGTCTCCACCATAGTCTCCACCACAGTCTCCACACGGCTCTGCAACCTCCCCACCACGTCCCCGCGAAAGGTTGGTTTGGGGGAAGGGAGGGGTTAGGGGGGGGAGGGAGGGAGGGAGGGAGGGGAGGGAGGAGGGAGGGGTGAGGTGATGGATACATCCTGAACAAATGGAAATTCGTCATTTCTAGTTGAAAAAAAAAAAAAAATTTGGGGGGGGGAGGGTGAGGAGGAGGGGTAGGGGGAAGGTGGCGGAATAGATGGATCTTGAACGAATGGAAATACGTCATTTCTTTTAAACAAAATTTGAACGAATGGAAATTCGTCATTTCTAGTTTTTAAAAATTGTTGAACGAATGGAAATTCGTCATTTTTTTAATTACTTTAAAAAAGAAAATCTTGAACAATGGAAATTCGTCGTTTCTCTTTTTAAAAACTATTTTTAACATGTAAATTCGTAATTTCCTTTTTAAATAATTCTTGAACGAATGGAACTTCGTCATTTTATTTTTTAAAATCCTTGAACGAATGGAAATTCGTCATTTAATTTTTTTTTTAATAATTTAAAAATTGTAAATTCGTCATTTCATTTTTGAAAGATTATCGAACGAATTTCCGGAAAACATTACACTTTTTGAAAAATTTGAACGAATAGGAATTCATTTCCTTTTTAAAAAATTCTTAAAAGAATGGAACTTCGCCATTTTCCTTATAAGAAAATTCTCGAGCGAATGGATATTCGATGAAAATATGGACTCTTTTTCTGCAAACGATTCTTAATCTGATTTCTGCAATGACGTCAGATTTTGTAACCTCCTGTCGTTTGCTGAAAGTGATTTTGTAACCTTGTGTCGTCTGAAAGTTACTTTTGAATTCTCCTCTCCTTACAGGGCCAACTGCTCTCATCTTTCTGAGATATACAAGTGCTTTATAATCATTAATTTTTCTACGTGGAATACGATAGTTTTATCTTAATGAATAAATTAATAAATATGGGAAAAGTTGAAATATATCACTGCAGAAAAATTCTGTAGCACAACGAAACAGAGAATATGAATTATTTCTATTTTCAAAATTGCAAATTTTTTTTTTTGCCGCTGCTGTAAAAAAAATGAGACGGGGAGAGGTATAGTAGAGAGAGAGAGAGAGAGAGAGAGAGAGAGAGAGAGAGAGAGAGAGAGAGATACCGCTGTCTCACTCTTTCGTAATAACGTTTATTTCCAGAATTACAAAGATTTCTTGCCACTGATGTTTAAGGTGGAGATTAGAAGGTATGACGTGGAGAGAGAGAGAGAGAGAGAGAGAGAGAGAGAGAGAGAGAGAGAGAGAGAGAGAATTACAAGAACACCGCCGTATCACTCTTTAATTCTGTGGTGCCAAAGTCATCCCTTAGCCAGAAGATTAGAAGGCACGACGTGGAGAGAGAGAGAGAGAGAGAGAGAGAGAGAGAGTAATTAAAAAGGAGAAAGTAGCCCACAGCTTAGTAATCAAGGCAGACGGAGGACACGAAGACACGAAGACATATTCCGTGTCGCACGCTACCCTGACGGAGATTACGATAAGACATACGACCCGCCCTGTCAAATCTGTATTATTTAAAACAATGGATAGATTTCGTGGATAACCCTAGGCGTCTCGATCTCCAGATAAGTGGGGGCGTGAACTGGTTGTGGGCTGCTTTGACCTGGGGCGCGGGTGAGGGCGTGGTCCTCTGGTATCTTTTCGGGCGCTTGTTCGAAGTTTGTGCGCACGGAAGGTAACTTTATATATAGATATATATACTCACACGAAGGAGGAACAAGTATACTGCTTACCGATAAGCCATCTCTACGACGTTCGCTCATTGCGTCAGCGGTTCCACGACATGGCGTGTTACCGCATGTCTACCACTGCAGAGGATGAAGCAATGTCTGTAATTATGACACGAATAATAGTTACATTTTCTATTATTATTATTTTTATTATTATTCAGAAGATGAAGAACCCTATTCATATGGAACAATTCCAACGAATATTATTATTATTATTATTATTATTATTATTATTATTATTATTATTATTATTATTATTATTATTATTATTCAGTAGATAAACCCTATTCATACTTAGCAAGCCCACAATAGCTTCCAAAGAATATTATTATTATTATTATTATTATTATTATTATTATTATTATTATTATTATTATTCAGTAGTCCACTGACTTGAAATTCTTAAGCTTCCAAATAATATAGATAGCAGATACTCCACTTTATAAAGAAAATAAATTAATAAATAGGTAACTAGATAAAGAATGAATTAAAATGCGAGAAGAATGCATTTTTTAAAATCTATTTACTCACTTTCGTACCGTAGTCACACAAGAAGGAGCAGAGATTAAAATAAAAATGACTGGAATAGGAAAGAGGTCAGTTTTGAAATAGGTCACGTCTTTCAACAGTTTAAAAAAAAAAGTAGGTAGGGGATCGGTAGTTTAGGGGAAATATGACATATCCACCCTCCTCCTGCAAATCCATTTGTCCGCCCCGGGTGGGGTGCTGGGTAGGTGCGGGATTGGGAAGGATTGGGAAGACGCGACAGGAAGCAGCGCCGGGTTCCAGCGCAGCATAGCGTGTTGAGTACCTCGAAAAACGCAGGGATGCCAGAAGTCTCTGGAGGACAATTACTTTTAAAAAATTACAATTATAATCACATTTGGAAATAGCAATTACTTGAATCTTACAATTACAATTAAATTACAAATTATATCCTCCAGTAATTCATTAAATTACAATAACTTATTATAATCTTATTTTCTATCAGAATTACACGAAATTCTGCAATTAATTAAGTTTCAATTACATTACAATTACTATAATTTCATTTTCAATTAAAATACACGAAATTATGTAATTAATTACATGTCAATTAAATTACAATTACTATAATTTCATTTTCTATTACAAATACACGAAATTCTGTAATTAATTACGTTTTACTTACATTTACAATTACTATAATTTCATTTTCAGTTAAAATACACGAAGTTATGTAATTAATTACGTTTCAATTACAGTTACAATTACTATAATTTCATTTTCAGTTACAAATGCACGAAGTTCTGTAATTAATTACGTTTCAATTAGATTGCAATTACAATAATTTCATTTTGAATTACAAACACACGAAATTTAATTTTCTATCAGAATTACACGAAATTCTGAAAATTAATTTCGTGTTAAATAAATTACAATTATTACAATTTTGTTTTCAATTACAATTTCACGAAACTCTGTAATTAATTACATGTCAATTGAATTCTGTAACTAATTACGATTCAATTAAATTACAATTACTATAATTTCATTTTCAATTAGAAATACACGAAATTCTGCAATTAATTACGATTGAATTACAGTTACAATTACTATAATTTCATTTTAAATTACAGATACACGAAGTTCTGTAATTAATTACGTTCCAATTAGATTACAATTACAATAATTTAATTTTGAATTACAAATACGCGAAATTCTGTAATTAATTACGTTTCAATTAAATCGCAATTACTATAATTTCATTTTCAATTACAATTTCACGAAATTCTGTAATTAATTACAGTTACAATCACTCCAACCCTGGATGGGAGCTAGCTCCGTTGGGACAATATCTTCCCGAAGTTAAATCTGTGTAGGTTGTTTACGTGGAGGTTAGAATATAATGAAATATTAATATAAGCATAAAAAAAATATATTCTAAAATACAAGTATCATTTTGCAAAGAGTCCTCCTCTCTTAACTGATGTAGGCAGACTTCCTCTCTGCCAGGCGCCTCGGCGAAGCTGCACTGTATCTTTAACAAACACTTGGATCGACTTAAAACTCCGTTCCACAACGGAGTTTTGGTCGTAAATTTCAGAGTATAATGTGGATGTAACAGCAGGCAATTCTCTCGCCCCACACGCCCCCCGCCTACCCCTCCCCCTCCCCCTTAAACTGAAGTTCGATATAGTCATTTTTTTTTATATAAGAGAAGGGAATCAATGTGGGTATTGCCAGAGAGCTCTCGGTGTTGCTGGAACAGTGATAGAGCTAGTACCATAATCTTCTATTGATAGGCCTATACATTCGTTATCTCGCAATTTACAGTGGAATTTGATTACGTTTAACATTCATTAACATCTCCATTTATACCTCGCATGCAGACTTAAACGCCAACGACTTTATTTTCGTATTATCTCTCTCCTTCAGATTGCCAGAGAGCTCCTGGTGGTAGGCACTGCTCGCGGCGTTGCTGGAATTGTGATAGAACTAGTACCATAATCTTTTTATAGGCCTACTATCATTGCCTACATCTCCCAAGTAAATTTTGCAGTGTAATTTTCCAACTATGTTTAAAACACTTTATTAACAGTCCCTCCGCAATTATACCTCGCATGAATATTTAAACGCCAACGACTTTATTTTCATATTTTCTTTCGTATTATCTCTCTCCTTCAGATTGCCAGAGAGCTCCTGGTGGTAGCCACTGCTCACGGGATTACTGGAACTGTGATAGAGCTAGTACCATAATCTTTTGATAGGCCTATACATTCCTTATCTCACAATTTACAGTGGAATTTGACTATGTTTAAACTCCACTAACATCTCCATTTATACTTCGCATGCTGTCTTAAACCCCAACGACTTTATTTTCTTATTTTCTCTCTCTTTTTTCTCTCTCCTTCAGATTGGCTGGAGACGTCGTCGACAGTGACATCCACTCCCTAGATCAAGAAGGTGCGCCGTCTGTCCGCCATATTGGATAGCACCACTCCCACCGCTCGCTCCGCTAAGAACGCCCAATTTGGCGTTCAAAAAATGTATCGGGGGAGGGGAAGGGGGCCTGAATTTTTATATTATTAGTGCGAGTTTGAACTCTGGTCTTTAGATACGGGAACCGAAGATGAGTAGCCACATATATAAATAAAAATAAAAAATAAAAAAATATGGTTAGTTCACATAGATGTCGTCTTGTTATCTCTCGTATGGTCAAGAGAAAATAATCATACATTATCGTTTTGTTTTCATATATATATATAAATAAATTCTTTTGGGTAGATTTTGCATTCGTGAAAAATATCGTAGATCGATATGGTGGAATGCTAGAAGTAACTGGATTTACTATTATTGATTATTATTATTAGTATTATATTATTATTTATTATTTTAGTATTATTATTATTATTATTATATTATTATTATTATTGACTTTTGTTTTTTTTATTTTAGGTTGTATTATTATCACCCTATGTTTTCAAAAACATATTTTGCTGTTGCGTATCTACTTTACATTGGAATATTTAAAATGGTCTCTCTCTCTCTCCTCTCTCTCTCTCTCTCTCAATCTCTCTCTCTCTCTTCTCTCTCTCTCTCTCTCTCTATCTATTATATATATATATATATATATATATATATATATATATATATATATATATATATATATATTATATGTATATACATACATATATACATACATACATACATACATACATACATACATACATACATACATACATTTTCAATCGTAGGCCTACAACATTAACACCTGATAGACAAAAAAAAAAAGATAAAAAAAACTCGTGGAAATTTGTACGATTGTTGATTTTAAAAAAAGGTCTCATAAAAAGGCTTTCTAACTCACGAATAGGACCTTTTGTTGTATTCTTTATTATTTTTTGCATTTTCTCAAGTGCGGTTAATTCAAGGGCATTTGATTATAGAATGTCTTATAGGTGCTATAGAGAGAGTGAGGACGTAGAATTAAAGAACATGTAATGCTATTATACGAAGTCCGGTTATAATCATATTACCAAATAGCCCATTCTGCTCTGCGAACTTTGCCTTACCGCAATAATGTATATTCTTCCATATTTTCAACTGATTTTCAATCGCTGATAAACGTTTGTAAGTTATTTCAAGAGTTTTGTATAGAATTCAAAAACTTTTTTGGCATTTTTCCTGTGCTTATCATCCTAGTTAGATAGGCGTGTATACCGAATGTTAAATGAGTTAGTAATTGGTTTATATTTATGTATTATTATTATATATACACGTGTATATAATATACATTATATATATGTATTATTTAAATATAGTTTTTATATATATACATATATATATATATTATATATATCTATATATATATATATATATAATATATATATATATAACATATATATATATATATATATATATATATATATATATATATATATATATATATATACTACATACACACAATACATTTAACCGTAACTCTACTAAACTCTGACAGTTCCCTAACTCATTTATCAAGTAGGTTTAAGCGGTGACTTTGAAATTACGTCAATAATTCTTTTTTTTATTTATTTTTTTTGTATCGTCTCAAAGATCTGTCAATAAGATCTCAAATTCTTGTTATCAACAAGAGGATGAATTATTGGGAATTTCTCAATTCCGTTGATTCGGCGAATTAGTCAAATACAACCGAATATGGAACTAAAAATAACATATTCACTAAAATATATCTAGTCATGCACATAAGAGCTGATCTTCAATTTGACAACATAACACACACACACACACACACACACACACACACTCACACAAGCACGCACGCACACAGTCACATATGAAGGCGTACACACCTAAAATATATGAAAAAAAAAGTTGTGTGAGAAATCACTTAAAACCAAAATATATATTTTTATTTTATTTTGCATAATTAGTTTATCCGTTATCATTTTATCATTTAATGTCAATGTCACTATAGATTTTTTATTTATTTTTTTGCATATTTTACCTATTCATTATTTATTGTTATCACGTGAAAAATCGAAATAAATATTTATTTTTTGCATATCTTATTTATTCATATATATTGTTTATCACGTGAAAATCGAAATGAAAATATTATATATTTTATTTTTTGCATTTTTTATTTATTCATTATTTATTATTTATGACGTGAAAATCGAAATAAATATTTTTATTTATTTTTTGCATATGTTATTGGTTCATTATTTATTGTTTATCACGTGATAATCGAAATAAATATGTATATATTTTTTGCATATTGTATTTAGTCATTATTTATTATTTATCACGTGAAAATCAAAATAATAAATATATATATATATATATTAGTATATATTATATATATATATATATATATATATATATATATATATATATATATTGCATATTGTATTTATTCATTATTTATCATTTATCACGTGAAAGTCAAAATAAATATTTTTGCTTATTTTTTTCATTCATTATTTATTGTTTATCACGTTAAAATCGAAATAAATATTTTTATTTATTTTTTGCATATTTTATCTATTCATTGTTTATTACTTATCACGTGAAAATCCAAATAAATATTCATAGTTATTATTTGCATATTTTATTGATTCATTTATTAATTTCTCTCAATGTATATAAATATTTTTTTTGTGAAGTAAATTATTTATTAGTGAATTGTATTCGAAGTTTGTTGTTAATGATTCAGATGGAATATGTTAGATAGATCAGCTGTTTTTATATGACAGTTATATATAAGTGTATGTATAAATATGTAAATACTTTTTTTATGCGCGTATACTTATACAAACTGAGTATCCCAAGTGTTTGAAAGGACGTGCATGCATATACGTGTATATAGATGTATATAGCCATGTGCATGCATGTATATTTAGTGTGTGTTGTATGTATAAATGCATATTCAGGCTCATACGCGTGTATGACGTGAATATACATGGACATACATGCATGAATAATTTTCAAGCAGGTTACTCGCTCGTATATGTATACGGGCATTGATGTGTGTGAAAAAAAATAATAATATTTGCTGGGTGTCCATAGTTATGTGATTGGTCTATTGTTCATAGTCGACTGAATAACTACTATTGTACATAGCTAAGATGGTCTTGAGTTCCGCTTAAAAAGGTGCAGAAAAAATCCCATTAATAAATAAAATCCTGTTTTATAGTCCTGTCGATATGCGTTTTTTTTTTTTTTTTTTTTAATTACTACTGTACAAAGCTAAGATGGTCCTGAGTTCCGCATACAAAGGTGCAGAAAAAATCACATTAAAAAAACTGTGTTCTAGATCCGTCGATATTTTTATTTTTTTTTATCTATTTTTTTGTTGTTGTGGGGGGTTAGTCTGAATTACTACTGTACATAGCTAAGATGGTCCTGAAGTCTGCATAAAAAAATTTGCAGAAAAAATCCTATTAAAAAAGAAAATTCCTGTTTTCTAGTCCCGTCGATATTCGTTTTATTTATTTATTTATTTATTTATTTATTTATTTATCTATTTATTTATTTTTAGTCTGTAGGCGAAAGAGAGAGGGAACTTAGTAAGGAGAAACGCTTTGCACTCATTTAAAAAAAAATTAAAAAAAAAGAGCTAAAGTTAGTTTTTTTTTTTTTTTTTTGTTTTTTTCATGAAGACGAAATACGTTACCTCCTAAGGGTTATATACATATATATATATCTATATATATAATATATTCAAAAAGAGCTTTCTGAGATGTGTGTGTGTGTGCGTGTATTTCCTTGAAGCAGGAGAATAATAAATGTAAGAACTGAAGGTTGTCTCTGATTTACCCTTTATTATTCATTGTCTTCCATTCACGTCTGCAACTTACCTGACGAGATCAGGTAACATATATAATATTATATATATATATATATATATATATATATATATATTATATATGTGTGTGTGTGTGTGTGTGTGTAAATATTATATATATATATATATATATATATATATATATATATATATATATATATATATATATATATATATATATATATATATATATATATATATATATAATATATATATATATATATATATATATATATATATATATATATATATATATATATATATATATATATATATAGTTCGGCTATATGAAATGCATATTTTTTTCTTTATACATTTAGCTCTTTGCAGAGAATCAAGGGGCTGTATTTTACTATTATTATTATTATTATTATTATTGAGAACATATGATATTAAAATGATAAATGAAGCATCACTGGAAATCTTTCAGTATGGCAGTTCAAAACGCCAAGAAAAGAGAAGAGAGAGAGAGAGAGAGAGAGAGGGTGGATATTTAGAAAGCTGGCAAAGGAAGAAAATACCAAAACTGGAGAGAATCATTACCTTCTGTGCGCTTGGAAAGAGAGAGAGAGAGAGAGAGAGAAAGGGGCGATGATAAAAAAAAAATAAAATAAACCAGCAGTTTTGTCAGACCTGACAAAACAAAGGAATGGGTTGGAAGAAGGACATGTAACAGGGATATAAAAAGGCTAAGATGGGTTGGAGGAGGAGGTGGGAGGTAGGAGGAGGAGGGGAGAGGAGGGAGGGGAGGGGAAGGCGAGGGAGGAAGGAAGGGGGTGGTCGTGAATTTGGAGAGGCAGGTCTGTAGGGCCGACGGGAAATTTGCGTGTATGTATCTGTGCGTGTGTGTGTGTGTATACGTGCGCTCCACCAACCCGCGCCTCCCCCCCCTCCCGACGACGAGAAAAAAATCAATTTTACTTTGTTATTGAATGCATGGGTACTCCTACGTGAAAGGCAAAGAGTCTCGCTCAAGTGGAAAATGAAACAGGTCTCCAGGGAACGCCTCGATTTTTTTTAGACATTCAATAAATGCGACGCCGACCTGGGGGCCCCCGAAACATTTTCAATGTGATTGGTACTCTGTACCAAAGCTGCTGCTGCTGATGCTGCTCTCTCTCTCTCTCTCTCTCTCTCTCTCTCTCTCTCTCTCTCTCTCTCTCACTCTGGGGCAACGCTTTTTTTTAGTTTTTTTCAAAAGGGCCTTTTTTTATTTTTTTTCCAAAGCCTTTTATGGCAGGATTTTTTCGTTATTGTAAACCCGGTGTGTCTTTGGATATGTTCATTTTCTCTCTCTCTCTCTCTCTCTCTCTCTCTCTCTCTCTCTCTCTCTCTCTCTCTCTCTCTCTGGACAACGCTTTTTTTTTATTTTCCAAAGCCTTTTCTGGCTGGATTTTTTCGTTATTGTAAACCTTGTGTATCTTTGGATATGTTCAGTTTCTCTCTCTCTCTCTCTCTCTCGACTCAAGAGAGGGCACAAGCATCAGACAAGCATCACGCACACACACACACACACTCAACCTGCAAAAATAACATTG
>NC_087210.1:2526732-2529232 GCF_015104395.2 Macrobrachium nipponense | reverse complement strand
ACATAAACTCATTTCACAAGTTACATTTCCTAAAAAGGAAAAAGAAAATAAAAAAGAACTGTATTCAAAACAAATGGCAACAATAATTAATATTAATTTTTTAAATAAACCAAAAAGATGCATCGAGAGCTGTTTATAATATCCAATTCTATATCACATAGCAACAATAATATACAATTGACTAATAAACATCACACATTCAGATTAGACTGGAAATGCGTTAAATTTGTAACACAAAATAAAGTCAGCTGGGCGAGGCACAATGAGAGACTTTGCATCTTATTATTTGAAAACCTTCTAAATTAAGCTTGCGATATGACAAACATTTGCATAGACTGATCTTCCTACCATCAAGTCGCTCATTGATGAGAAATCAAATTGGGTCCGAATCTGGTAGGTCCTGGGGCATGCTTCGATTACATGTGGCTCAGTTTGTATTTGGCCACACACACACAACCTCTCCTCTACAGGTAACCGGCCCCTCCTCTCTTCTTCCAACCGGCCCAACCTCAATAGCAAGAGAATGGGAACTCAGTCTTAATCTTGTCCACTCCATTCTCTCGAACTCATTTACATTGGTTTTTTACTATAAATGTCATGAACGTTAAATTCTGAATTGATGTTTTTATAGAAAGTTAATCTACCTGAGTTTGAAGTAGTTACTTCTTGTTTCAATCTTTCAGATGCTTGCATTACATCGTCAATATCATTATCTAACAAGTCTCTGATATAACGTGAGGTAGGGGTATTAAATTCCAAAATTAGATTAATTACATGTGAATTCAAAAATTAGATTAATTACATGGCCCAGCGGATCGTCTCCCATTGTACCACTCTCCACCCAAGCTTTAGCGAAAAACTCTCTCTGCTTTGACCTGACCAGTGAACGAAAATCAACAAGACCAAGTTCGACTAAGCAAAGAGAATTTGTAGTGGTTTTCGTGGCACCTAACAGTTGTGTTGTGCACCATAAATATAATGGGTCTCAAATCCAAGATTCATTTCCATACATTAATGCTGGTAACAAAGCAGAATGAAAAACCCTTTTCTTAATATAGAAAGGAACATCATTATTTTTATTTAAGAGTGAAATAAATTTTAAAACATGACACATTATAGTTTGTGCTTCTGCTTTCACTGATGATGATATAGAGCCATCAGCAGTAAAAATATATCCTAAATATACATATTGCTCGAAGGGATCAACAACAATACTCCCTACAACCATTGGCTCCTTATCGCGTCCATTGCCATTTATCACAAAAAATTTAGTCTTACTACTATTTATTTTCATTCCATGAGAGGAGAGCTACAAAACTGATTAAGGAAATTTAACTTTTCCATCATACCACGCCTGGTTGTTGAAAGGAATATCGTGTCATCCATAACGACAAGGATGTGTAACCAGCCCAAAAACCCATCAATACCACAATTATTTTTAATTAATCTTATAAGATCGTCCACAAAAATGACAAACAATAGACATGAGGTTGGTGACCCCTGGCGAACACCAATTGTCGAAGCAATTAGAGTTGTCCCAACAATACCATTGGTAATTTTGTACATAGAAATAAGTGCTACTATCATTACAGATCCACAACCCAGTCTTTTCAATATCAAAAATAAAGTACGCCTTGGTACTCTGTCATAAGCTTGTTGGAAATCAATAAATGTCACAAAAAGTTTGATATTTTTCCTCTTTGCAAGGTCAATCAACAATCGTAAAGATATGATATGCTCCAAACACCCCCTTCCCCTCTGCGACCACGCCTGCTCCCTCCCTGCATGGAGTAAACCAAAGAGAGAGTCGGGCACACAGAACTCCATCATACAATTTAGCTATTGAGTTTATCACATTTATTGCCCGATAATTTTTAACCAATAACCTTGAACCACGTTTAAAGACAGTAAACAACTTTTCATTAATCCACGATACAGGATACAATGAGGACATAAATATATTGTTAAACAAGGCTACTATACATAAAATCCAAGACACAGGTAACATTTTATATAATCCAGGGGCACTCCATCAGGTTCGCTCGCTTTCCCACTCTTCAAACGCTTGATTTGTGATTGTACTTCATGGTATGAAATAGGATCATCCAAAATGGGTACATATATATCAGTTTGTAAGTCATCAAGATTCTCAATCGTATCCCCCGAGTGGTCTTACAGTTGTGTGAAGTGTTCAATAAATTCCTGATCTGATGGTAAAGAAGCATTACCAAAGTCAGTTGAATTGGTATTTAACTCTCCGCGCCAATTAATAGCACGCCAAATTGTAGCACTATCAATCTCACTTAAAAGGCATTCCCACCTATTTACAGTAACATCAACACCAGGTGCGGGTCTCCTAACTACCGATTTCCTTGCGCACTCGTAGAATATAGTACCCAGATTACCTTCAAAATTGTCAATACTTCCATCAAAAGTAGGTTCTCTATGTTTCGCCAACTCACTGACAAACAATTCTTGATTCATTTGTTCTGATATATAC